>NC_056739.1:1680607842-1680852842 GCF_019279795.1 Protopterus annectens | reverse complement strand
CAAAACATCTGTTGCACTGCACTTTGATGGGATGACAGTCATGTTTTTTTCTGTTCTCTTTTTTATTCCAAATGGGTTGGGGTAGAGAACCCTGCCCTGCTCTCAGTCTGTTTCATAAAATATGTGATGTGTGTGTGTGTGTGTGTGTGTGTGTGTGTGTGTGTGTGTGTGTGTGTGTATCTCTCTCTCTCTCTATATATATATATATATATATATACATATATTTAAATATATCTGTCTCTCTCACTATATAAATATATCTGTCTCTCTCACTCACGCTTTCTCTCTTTCTCTATAAATATATATATATATATATATACACACACACACACACACACACACACACACACACACACACACACACACACACACACACACATGCACACACACACACACACACACACACACACACACACACACACACACACACACACACACGACATTTTCAAAGCAGTATAATAATTTTTTTATGAGTAACACTATGATTTATGCTTCAGTTTGGAATGCAGCTAAATAGTTTTGAATTCTTAAATACAAAATATCTGCTACATGCATTAAGAGGTTAAAAAAAAGAAAGAAAACTTCCATCATCTGAAAGTAGGCAACTTGTATGCCAGTATAATTTGACAAACTATATTTTTGTTTCGTATTCATCATCCATCCAGAATAGTTGCAATAGCCAAATTCTTATATCCCCCAATTCTGGAAGGAGGTTGTTTGCAGCTGTCTTTCCCATGCTTTCGAAAATATGTTAATTTCACTGTATTTTATTTATTTATTTGCACTTTGTTGAGTGGGCCTTTTTTCTGTAGAGACCTGAGGTTTTATTCATACTGACAAGAGGACATGTTCCAGGGCACCAGGGAACTTCCCCTACTTGTCCTGAAAGGGGACTCGCTTTACTGATACACTTCCAACTTCCATTCTGAGTGTGTAGGTGGCTTCAAGAAGTTGGGGGGAAGATGGATGCAGTAAACAAGCATGAGAAGATTGTTTAACAGCAAGTGGAAGAGAAGGTAGTGGTATCAGAAAACTACCAGTCATCGAAGGGAAATGAGTGTGGAGGATTGGATGAATTACCGAGAGTGGAGAAGAAGCAAAGGAGGATGGTGAAATGAAGGTTGTCAAACCTTTGCAGGACTCAGAATACATGTTTCAAAAGGGTCTGTTTGATGGGTTGATATCAGAATGTGTAATTACAACTCTCCAGTCGGGAGGGTTGTGGGATATGTATCTAAAGGAAATGATGACCCAGAGTGAACCAGAAAGTGAAGTGGCAGTTCTTGGGGTGAAATCATGGATAAAGTACAAGAGGAAGAGATGAGAGAAATTGTAGGAAAGAAGAAATCATATGCATGAATTGTAAATGAAGAAAAGATGTAAGTGGTAGAAGGAGAAAGAGATGGTGAAAAATAAATGTGTTGTACAGTTTAGCAGCAAAGAAGAGAAAGAACTTGAGAAGTATAAGGTATGGGATATGGTAATTGCTGCTTTGGGAACTTCTAAAGAGGTAAGAACTGTTAAACATTGTAATAAAGAGACTTATTGTGAAATTTTATTTGAGGCAGAACAGTATATGGAAAGGTTTTTAGAGAAGTGTAAACAAAAGGACTGTAATCCTTGGAACTTACAGACATTTAACAGAGAAACTAAAAGAAGGATTGTTGTACAATTTCAAACTGAAGTTGATAAAGAAGCATAAATGGAGTGTTTAAAGACTGTATGGAAAAAAATTATGGACACTACAAAAAATATATATAATGACAGAAGTTTATGGACTGGGGGATGGGATTGTGAAGTGATTTTTGAAAATGGAAAATGATAAAATTATACATATTCCAAACATAACAAATGTTGAAGGTGATACAGACTTTGTCAGATATAGGAGCCAGCTAAAAACATGTTTTTTGTGGGAAGTATGATCACTCAAGTAATTGTAATAAAAGGAAATGTTTTATGTGTAAAAAGATGGGGCATGAAGCAAAAAAAAAATGTGATTTAATGTTTAAAAAATGTGGAGAAACAGGACATACTTGTAGATTATGATGAACGGCAAAAATTGAAAGAACAAAAACAAATGCAAGAATATGTATATAATATAGAAAAAAAAGTAGAGCACATGAGCAGGAAGAACAGGACATACAAGAGGAGAATAAAGAAAAAATAATAGATGAAGAAGATGAACATAATGATGGTGAGGAATGGGTACAGGAAACAAGTGAAGAAGATAATTAGAAAACAGAGGAAAAAGAAAGATATAAAAAGGATATTTAAAAGTGTGATTGTGAAAGAGAATAAAAAAGGCAAATGATAAGATGGAAGGGACAACAAACTTGTAAGAAGCTGAAAATTTTACAAAAGCTAATAGTACAAGGAATATTAAAAGAAGGTTAGGTGTTTTAGAATGGTGTGTGCAACTTAATTTGCATGTAATTATTTCAGAAGATAAGAGAATATTAACAGAAAAAGAAAGGTTACAAATGTAAGAGCTATGGGGTAAAAGTATTGTTTGGAATATGGAAAAAGATACATGTGCAGGGATTGATGTGTTATGTAAAACAGGAAAAGTCTGAAATTACACTATAGCAATTAGCTAGAATAACTGTGTTAGATCCAGGGAACCTGATAACATCTCAGGTTGCATCCTACATGAACTCAGGCATGAACTTGCAGCACCATTAGGCACACCAGTCAACCAAATCCTGAGTACCGGCTTCGTCCCAGTCGAGTGGAGGACAGCCACTGTCATCCCTTTACACAAAGGTAGAGTATCCACCAATCTGGGAAATTATAGACCCATCAGCCTAACTAGCCTGATTTGCAAGGCAATGGAATGGATTATCATGGACCTCATTAACAGGGAGATTGGCATCCTCCAAACACTCAACCAGGGAAAGCCACCTCAAGCAGTAGACATGTGATGAGTGGCATAGGAGAGGGATCAGTCTTGGGGCCTCTGTTATTCATGATATACTTTTCTGAGGTGCAGGCCAAAACCAGTGGACTATGGCTGACCAGTCTTTCAGATGACTACAAGCTGGGAGTGGTCATCAATTCCCCAAATAATGTGGATGTCCTCCAAGATGGTTTCACCCAAACAAATGACTGGTGCCAGAAATATGGCCTCAAGCTGAATGCCAAAAAATGCATCATCATCTCCTTTGGGGAGAGTGATGTCCCCACATATTATCACATTAATAACAATGTCCTAAGCATGCAATCAGTCATGAGGGATGTGAGCACCCAGGATGATAGCAACCTGACCTTTGACCACCATGTTGCTTCCATTGTACAGAAAACTTTCTACATGGCGTACCTTATAAGTAAGGGTGTCTCATCCATGGAACAAGGAGGTCGTAACACCCCTGTAATCTTCCCTTATAAGGCCAATTATTGAGTACAATGCCTCCTTATGCATGTATGTTGCAAACACATGTAGCAGCTGGAGAGACCGCAGAGGTTCCTCACCAGGAGAATCCAGTGCCTCAAACATCTACCCTTCACAGATAGGCTAAAATCTTTGTCCCTCTACTCAGTTTCATACAGACTCTTCAGAGGTGACCTCTGTCTGTCATATAAAGCAATCTCAGACCCCGTCTTGATGGGACTGCTACATATCCACATGTCAAGCTCCACTTGAGTAACCCACACACGTGACATCAACCTGGTCTGTGACATCAACAGGACTTGTTGGTGGGACAGATTTGTGTCCCAGAGACTCTCCAATCTGTAGAATAGACTCTCTCTCCATGTCAAGCAGAGTACCTCATTATCCCTTTTTAAGCGCAATCTGGATAACTGTATGGGAAACAGAAAATACACCAATGGGATTCCACCTGTGTCCCTGCTGGACAAGGCCTTTATGTGCTGAGTTGTCTAAACATGGGCTAAACTCTTGGCTAGGCTTATGAGAGCCTCAAGGCCAATAGCCTAGTAACTTCCTATGATCCTATGATCCTAGAATGTAAGACATAAAAATGTGGGTATAGAATTATAGCAATTTATGCATATGTCACTAAAAGGAAAGAGGGAATGTTTAACACAATCTTAAATTATGTAGGAGTGAATATGAAAATAATAGTGGGAGATTTTAATTGTGATTTAAGGAAAAGAAAAAAGGGAATGATGTTAGGAAGGTATGTAAAATAATGGAAAGTTATATTTATGGGGTAGTAAACATTGGACTTACAAAAGAAATGAGATTAAAACAGAAATTGATTATTTCATTACATCAGATAGTTTGAAAATTATAAAAGAAGGAACAAAGGAAACAGGTTTTTCATACCATTTGGTTATATGGTTAGACGTGAAGGAAAAGGAAGAATAAATATAAGGTTAGGTTAAGGTATTAAAAGATTTAATGAGAAAATATTTAGATGAGGAAGAGGGAAGGGAAACTGATTAATTATGGAAAGATCATGTAGAAATGAGAATATTTTATGAAGACTGAGGGAAATTGATCAGTTATGGAAAGATCATGTAGAAATGAGAATATTCTATGAAGACTCAAGAGATTGGTGGATAAGCTTTAAAGAAAAATATAAAAATGTTTTTTTAAATGTCAGGTGGTAAGGAGAAGGAAAGAAAAACAGAAATATAAGCTATTCAGACAGGACATATTTAGAGAGGTCTTGAAAAATAATACAAGGTTTTATGAAAAGTAGAAAAAGTTATATAAAATGAATCAGGAGAACATTTAAAAATGTTTTTTAAACAGAGGTATTTTACAAGGGAAAGATAAAGTAGCTCTGTATTTGAGTAAGATAATGAGAGAAAATGAGAGGGTAATAAGGCAGTTGAAAAATAATGAAGGAGAAAAGGTGAATACACAGGAAAACATACATGAAATAATAAGAGTATACAAAACACATTTAAAAAGAAGGAGATAAAACAAAGGCAGATATGAAAAGTTAAAAAATTAAGCAAGGAGAACAACAAGATTATGGAAAAAATATAACTGTAGAAAAACTTAATGGAATTCTAAAATAATTGAATATGGAAAAACACAGGGATAGATGGAATTGAATATTGTATGCAAAATAATATGAAAAATGGCAAAAATTACATTTTGTTGAAGTACTGAATAAGTGGTTAGAAAATGGATAGTTAAAAAAGAAGTATGTATGGGGGTTATAAAATTCACTGGAAAAAAGGAGAAGAAAATGAAATTAAAAACTGGATACCAATAATACAGATCATAAAATATTTATGAGAATAATAAGACAATATTAGGAAAGGGTATGGATAAGTTGCTTGAACATATGATTTTTTTTTAAAAAAGGGAAAGGAAGCCAAGATTTACTATGGATATTAAGAGAAGTGATAGATGATATTATAAGTAAAAAGACAGAAATTAAAGTTTGGTAGGAGATGTGAATAAAGTATTTGACAGAATACAATATGATGAGTTATGGAATACATTAAGAGATTACAATATAAGTGATAAAATAATAAAAGTAATTATATCAGTGTATGAGAATAATAATGTAAGAATAATATTAAATGGCTGACTTAATGAGGGAAATTAAAATGGAATGTGGGATAAGGCAGGGTTGTCCAGCAAGTAGTTTCTTATTTGCATTAGACATGAATGTGATTGTTAAAAAATGAATGGAAAATTGAAAATGGCAAGGTATAACATGATAGAAGTACTATATATTCCAATAATTCTTACTTATGTAGATGACATAGTTCTAGTCACTAAGAATAAAGAATGGAAGGAATAGCAAATTAAGAAATTAAATAAGTGCTTAGACATGCTTGGGCTAGATTTTAATAAAGATAAAAGTAAAGGAAATGTTTCTTTAGGTAAACTAGAAAGTATTCACTTTAATGACGAGGAGATAAGTATTTTAGGAATAATATCTGGAATACCACATAAGCCCACATCAAATTTCATCTCCTAAATTTTATAGCCTCCATGTATACCCCACTCCCGCTTGTTAACACCACCTATCAGCTACCTACAATAAGAGTATAATTTGATAATTTCTTTTATTTTTTGTAAGGGTATACATATGTACACATATTAAATGATCAACTAAAGATGGACCCCTGCCCTCAAAAAAAAAATAAAAAAAAATATATATATATATATATATATATATATAAAAATATATATATATGATTTTACTATATTTTAATAACTATGTACTGCGGTGGTGGTGCTGCGGTAACGTTGTTGCCTCATAGCAAGACGTTGTCCCATTTGATTCTCAGCTAGAGCGTCTTCTGTGTGGAGGCATACGTTAATGAGGCATGCCTTCATTGAAGGTTGTGCGTCAGGGCTGGTAACCCGGTACGTAAAAATCCACTACCAAACATTAGCAGACAGGAGTTCTGCTGCAGTGACCCCTTAACCGGGAAAAGCCGAAAGACACAAACAAACTATATTTTAATAACTTTCTCCTTTGTATATTGTACTTTCTTTATTGTCTCTAGATATTTCTGTTAAATTCTATGTAAAACTGACACTGTACCTGTCAATGTTGTTCTTGTTTTATTGGAGCTTTTCTCCCTAGGCCTCCACTGAAAATGGGCTCACACCCAGATGGGCTATCCCAGTCAACAAATGTAAAATAAAATAAATAAAAATAAAATAAGTATGAAAAGAGAAAATAATGGGAGAAAATTATACAAAAATTGTAATATTTATTTACCATTTGTTGACTGGGAAAGTCCGACTTGGAATGAAGCCAATTTTTAGCGGAGGCCCAGGGAGAAATGCTCCAAATGCATGTCTTTGAATTGTGGCAGGAAACCAGAGCACCCAGAGAAAACCCACACGAACACAGGGATGACATGCAAATTCTTCACAGAAGGCATCCCAGCCAGGAATCGAACTGGGGAACCTCTTGCTGTGAGGCGACAACGCTAACCCTGCACACACACACACACACACACACACACACACACACACACACACACACACTGGAAATCATATAGATTGTCGTAGAAGAAAAAATATGTTTAATAAATTCTATTCTTTTAGGTAAAATGGACTATTTAGTAAGTCTTTATATGATGCCATCTAAGTATGACAAAGAGATATTGTTGACTGTATTCTCAATTATATGCGGATCAAGACTGAATCCTGTTAGAAGAGGAATCTTGTATGTTAGTGAACAGGATGGAGGATTAGGACTAATTAACCTCTTGCACATGCAGCTTCTTTGAATCTATGTAAAGCTTTGAAAAGAAGAAAATAGGAATTTAGTAGATGTTATGATGAAAATCAAATATAAAGATGTTTGGGAAAGAATACGATTTTGAAAAAGATAGAAGAATAATGTAAATAATGAAATAAAACAGTGCCAGAATAAAAATGTATTATAGAAACTGAATATAGACAATATAAGAACAAAGCAGAAAAGAATGGTATTTAAATATTATGAGTGCACACTATTATATTTACCCTTGGAAGCATTTGGAAAATGAAAAAAAGAAATGCAATTAAAAAAGGCTTCTATGGTGTAAAAAGAGTTATGAATGCAAGGATTTTATGTGGAGACTGACAATACGCAATTTACCTGTTAAAGCAAAAATGCCCTACAAAAGGATTCAAGAGAGGGTATATAATTACTATGAGGAAGTTGAAATAATAGAACATGTTTTTTTGGAGTATATGATGGTGAGAGAATTGTGGGAGAAATTGTGTGAAAATAATATATTTATATATTTTAAGAGTGTAGAAGATATATAGATGGATATGATAGAATACGGGTTTTATAGTAACATGAAACAAAAAAAGTGAAAAAAACTGATAAAAAGTTATTTTACGTTCTATGACTCGAGTTGATTGTCACTGTTGAAGTGACATCCCGACTCCATATGTAAAATGGGAAAGGATGGATGGATAGATGGACATTATGGAATGAGAGACTGAATGAAATAAAATTTAATGGGAAATAGGTATTATCTCAGATTTTGAAGAAGAAACACTTTTGGTTGTGGGAAAAAAGAGTGGAGGGAATAATGGAAGTATATGAAATTGTATGTTGTAAATGTAAAATGGAAATAATTGTAAATAACGTATATGATGTATACAATGTAAGTAGTATATATAAGTTGTTGTAATTAATAAAGAACCCCTACTCTTTTAGTTCCCCCAGAAGATATAAAGGCCATGAGTGATAATTTCTTCTGTTTAGCAGTCAGCTGAGAACAAACTAGGAAATGGAAGTGCTATGGACTTGGCTAAAGACAGCAAATTAACTTATGCAGAAGCTTTGTGCTTGGAAGCTCATAAGACTACTCTTGTTCAGTCAAAATAGAGTAAATTATCAAAAGTTATAATTATAGCAGAAATGAACCATGCAGATGCTATATCTGTTACAGGAACCATGTACACATAAAGAATATATCCAAAAAACGAGCTTTATTAATTGCACTAGTTAAGCACTTTAATTCTCCAAAAGGACTTCATCAGAACCATTCATATATTCATGTGTTATGATGGCTGTCAAGGGTGGGGGTATACTAGATACAGATACTGACAGTTATATTATGAAAATAGAGAACATGCTGAACACACCTCAGTTTTATTCTAAACATTCCTTTGAGGAGTTTATTTTTGGGATTCCCAAACTCCATAAGAATAGGGAAGATCCACCTTAAAGACCTGTTATTGTAAGTGAAGGTTCCATATCAGAGGCTGCTGCCATATACCTAGATGTTATTCTACAGCGTCTTGCTAAAAATAACTCATTTTTTATTTTTGATTCATTTGATTTTTTTTCAGTTTCAATGGCCAGTCTTACAAACAAATGAAGGTGATAGCCATGGGTGCAGCTATGGCCCCTAGCCTGGCCAATGTACCCTTAGGCAAGTGGGAAGAGGAATTTGTGCTGCAAAGTGAATCCCAGAGTTTTATAACCAGCTACCTTTGCTTTATTGACTATGTATTTATAGTCTGGCAAGGTGAGAAATTTAAACTCACTGAGTAACTCCACCTCCTCCCTGAAATTTGCCACTTCCATTAGCTCAGAGTTAGTGGAGTTCTTTGATACAACTGTCAGTATTGATAAAGACAGAGGAAGATTAATTAGTAATGCATACAGGAAACCAACAAGACTGAACTACTTACTTCACAGAGACAATATGCATCCAGTAAAAAATAAGCACAGTGTAATAAAATTACAAGGCTGCAGGTTAGCATGCATTACCACAGATTTGTTCCCTTTTCTCAAAAATATGAATGATCTTGAAAATTATTTGTTAACCAGAGGATATGAATCAAACATGTTACATATGATCCTAGATCCCATTAGAGATTCTAAAACTAACACTGACCCTATGCAGAATAGGCCTTTCCATAGAATTATGCAACAAGGCCGCCCAATCCTAAAATAACAGAAAAGTAAGGACAGTTGCATTCTAACTTACACCTGTGATTTCAATACAATTAAAACCATTATTAAGGAGAACTGGGTCATCATCTCTGACAATCAGCAGCTTGTAGGGGTTTTAGAAGAACACCCTACCTTTGTATATAAAAAGAGCAGATGTATATGTAGCTATGTGGAAAAGAAAATTAAGGAACACCAGGATATCATAAACCTGAAAATCTTGTGGCCACCTAGCTGCACTTTCTGTGAGTACTTGATGGAGTGCGACTCATCTGAGTGCCCCTATCTTAAAAAGATGATGAAATCTTCAGCAGGTGTTTTATACTGAAAAAGTTATATATAGGGCCAAGTGTAATGACTGCCCTGCATTTTATATGGGTAAGATTATGAATAAACTGAAAAGGAAGATTTCAGGTCATCTTTCTGACATCAGACGAAAATGCCAGAGGAACGACTTATGCAAACACTTATTAGAACACACCATACATTCTGGTTTTAAATTTGTTATTCTGGACTGTGCGGAGATGGATAAGCTTGAATGGGATGTCAGTTGTGTTTTGGAGAAAAAAGAATTATGCTGGCAGCTGAAATTAAATGTGTTCAAAAACCAGGACTTAACTTCCATTACTCTATTAAGAGTGTGTTGAATTTATATAAGCTGCTGCACACTCTTAATAGAGTAAGAGTGTGTTGAATTTACATAAACTGCCACACAATCTGTAAAGGTTTTTTTAGGGAATTTATGAGGATATATTTTTATATACTAAAGGTACAAAACATACTAAAAATAATAAAAAATGACGTGTATAATGTGTATATATATATATATATATATATATATATATATATATATATATATATATATATATATATATATATATATATATATATATATATATATATATATATATATATATATATATATATATATATATATATATATATATATATATAGTCTCACTTTACAATCTCAAAATATTTAAATATCAAAATTCAGTATCCCGGGAGTGTAAAGCTGAAAATTGCAAAACCCAAAACCACAAAAGCACGAAATTCAAATTTGCCACTACCCACATACACACTCCACACTCAAACCAGCACACATACACCTTCCTCCCTACACTATAAGCCAACAAAACACACACAAACAAAACAAAACAAACACTACCACTAACCCTACATATAAGCAGGTGGCCAAGCCGACCTGCTCCCCTACTTATTTATACTAAAAACACAAACACACAAAAACCACCACTACACACTCTACACTCTCCTTGCACAAACACACATCACATATGAACAAATACCACCACTTGCAATACTTGTGCACTCACAGTCTTACCTACCTATCCCAACCTTCCCACAAAACTCCAAACACACTGACACACTAAAATCCCTACCCAAAACCCATAATAAACTATCACTTACCTGAATTCCCAGCTACATCCACACCCTGGATTCGACATTTCCTCATTCGTCATTTCCACACTCGGTATTCTGCACTTTCGATCAGGTGCAGTTTCGACACTTCAGTCTCGAGCTGCTGAAGTTTGGTATTTCAGTAGCTCAAGATTCTGAAGTGAAACTATATATATATATATATATATATATATATATATATATATATATATATATATATACATACACTGGTGCATGCTCATGCACACTTGTGCACATACCTGCACACTGATACCTGTGACTGATCAGTTTTATCTCTCTGTAGATACTACACTCTGCACATCACCCTTATTCTAATAAATCGGTACCAAAACACTTTTTCTCCACTCCTCAGGCATCCTCTTACTTTCCAAGATTTCATTAAACTATCTGGTTAAAAATTCAACTGCCATTTCTCCTAAACGCCTCCAAGCTTCTACAGGTATGTCATCTGGACCAGCAGTCTTTCCATTCTTCATGCCCTTCATAGCTATCCTTACTTCCTCCTTGCTAATCCACTGCACATCCTGATTCACTATCCCCACATCATCCAACCCTCTCTCTTTCTCATTCTCTTCATTCATCAACCCCTCAAAGTACTCTTTCCATCTGTTCAACACACTCTCCTCCCTTGTGCATACGTTTCCCCTCATTATCCTTTATCTCCCTTACCTGCTGCACATCTTTCCTATCTTGGTCCCTCTGTCTAGCCAATCGGTACAGGTCCTTTTCTCCCTCCTTAGTGTCCATCTTTTCATACAACTCTCCATATGCCTTATCCTTAGCCTTTGCCACCTCTCTCTTTGCCATGCACCTCATCTCCTTATACTCAAGTCTACTTTCTTCATCTCTGTGACAATCCCACTTCTTCACCATCCTCTTTCTCTGTATACTCTCCTGTAGATCCTCATTCCACCACCAGGTCTCCTTGTCCTCCTTCCTCTGTCCAGATGTCACACCAAGCATCTTTCTAGCAGTCTCCCTTACTAGCTCTGCTGTAGTTACCCATTTGTTCAGTAACTCTTCACGGCTACCCAGTGCCTTTCTTAACTCTTCTCTGAACTCCACCTCACAATCACCCTTTTTCAGTTTCCACCATTTGATCCTTGGTTCTGCCCTCACACTCCTCCTCCTCTTCTTGATCACCAACGTCATTCTACAGACCACCATTCTATGCTGCCTAACTACACTTTCCCCCATCACCACTTTACAGTCTCCAATTTCCTCAAACTGGCCCTCCTGCATAGGCTATAATCCACCTGTGTGCATCTCCCTCCACTCTTGTATGTCACCCTATGCTCCTCTCTCTTGTTAAAATACATATTCACCACAGCCATGTCCATCCTTTTTGCAAAATCCACTACCATTTGACCTTCTGCATTCCTTTCCTAAACACCATGCCTATCCATCTCTTTCTCATCCCCTCTGTTCCCTTCTCCAACATGCCCATTGAAATCTACTCCAATCACCACTCTCTCACCCTTGGGTACAGTCATCACCCCTTCATCCAACTCACTCAAAAATTTTTCTTTCTCATCCATCGCACACCCAACTGGCAGAGCATATGCACTAACAACATTCATCATTACACCATCAATTTCCAGCTTCATAAACATCCCTCTATCTGACCCTGTTTTTACCTCCAAAACAGTCTTGGCATACTGTTCCTTCAGGATAACCCCTACCCCATTTCTCCTCCCATCCACACCGTGATAGAACAATTTGAACCTGCCTCCAATATACCTGGCCTGACTTCCCTTCCACCTGGTCTCTTGCACACACAATATATTAACCTTCCTTCTGTCCATCATACCAGCTAGCTCTCTTTCTATAACAGTCATACTGCCAACATTCAAAATTCCTACCCACACTACCACACTCCTAACCTTTCTCCTCTCTTCCTGCATTCGGGAATGCCTTCCCCTTCTTCTTTTTCTCCTTCGGCCAACAGTAGCCCAATTTCCACCAGCACCCTGTTGGCTAATAGTACTGGTGGCGGTCGTTGTTAACCCGAGCCGTGACCAATCTAGTATGCAAATCTGTATTGTTTTCCACATATCTCATTTGGAAAATGTTTTATGCTGGATGCCCTTCCTGACACAACCCTCCCCATTTATCCGGGCTTGGGGCCGGCATGAAGAAATGCACTGGCTTGTGCATCCCCAATGGCTGGGTTCTTTCTGAGCTGTAAATAACTTAATTTTTATGAACACTAATACATATAGATGGATGGTTATTAGATATTATTACACAAATATATATATATATATATATATATATATATATATATATATATATATATTTATAGTGTTCTAATTAGATAATGTTTATTGTTAGATAGCTATGTATGTTTTTTTCCTGTATCTATTTAGTTAGCTTTTTTTACTTATCTACCTATGTATATGATTTTAGACCTTGTCACAAACCTGATGAAGGCTTTATTGCATTTGTTAGCCAAAAGTTGGTCTTTTTATATGTATGTTATGCTTTTTCTTAATATCTGATTTTGGAATGTGGGTTGCAAGTAGATAGGTAGTATTTTCCTTAACTAGTTTGATCTAATCAGTAGTAGTGTGTGAGGGTGGGCACTTGTTCATAAATGCATTTTTAAGGCCCTGTTTATATTGTTTGCCTGGAATAGGCTGGTTTAAAATTAAACAATATATATATATATATATATATATATATATATATATATATATATATATATATATATATTTTTTTTTTTGTTTCTACACCTACTTGTAAGTGTATAAAAGCTGATATGTCTGATATGTTTAACATTGTAAAGTATTTCAGATTTTTTTTGTTACTGAGGATCGCTTGTCTCTGACAAATAAAAGCTTGTTGCCTTGGAACACTACTTGGGTTTCATGAGTTTTGGAAATTATTGTGACTGAGATTACCAACAAAGTTTTAAGACTGCTAGTTTTTCTGGATATCTTCTTCATGTGGACATTGTTCTTGTAACAGATACAGCACCTACATTGCTTCTGTTTTGGTTATTTGATATATGTCCCCACTGGATTTAAAGATGGAATAGACATGTCTGAAATATTTAAAAAAATGTTTTGATTAGTTCTCATATTGTGTTAATGGGAGATTTCAATTTCCATTTTAGAAAATGTAAAGGAAATGTTTAGAATGATTTTAGACTTTTAATAGAAGTTTTATACTATGGTACCCTTACTTTATGCTCCTCAGCAGGAATTACAGATAGGATAGGTCTAATAGAAACTATAATAGACTATTATACTTATTCCATATCATTATTTTTATTACATTGCCAGAAGCAATGTGTAGATATTTCTGATCATGCAGTGATTATTACTGAAGTTGGGACAGACTTACATTTTATTGCACTGGGAAAAGATATTAAAAAATTAACTGAATGGTTGTTAGTCTGAATATCAGAAGAAAGAATATAGTTTATTGTGAGCCCAACATATTTCTTTAATATTATTTTGTATGAATTGGTAGGTAGGTTGTGGCTGTTTAAAGAACACTATAAAAGTATTATTCAAGTTGGATGTGATATTTTCAATAAGAAAAAATGTATATATAAAGCACAAAGAAAAAAAAAATGAAGATTATTTAAGGCATAGTCCAATAGATATTAAGTTACATACTAAAACAATGTTTAAGTTGAACAATAAAGCTAGAACTAAAATGTGATTATTTAAACAAATGTGTGATGTGCATGGATCTAAAATATAAAGTTTCTCCATTTCTAGGTAAATATATTAAACAAAAACAGACTAGTATGTCTTCTTTAAGAAAATGAATGCGAACATTGTACATGTTCAGAATTAAATAATGAGAGTAGCAGAATAAAATGTTACTTCCATGATTAATAAATATGATCATGGGATGAAAGAATGCAATGTAACTCCAATATCAAAGGATGATAATAGAATTTTAGAAAAAGAAATGTCACTTATGGAACGTATCAACTATTATTTCTGATAATACTTTTCCAGGACCAGATGGTAATCAACATGAATTATGTACATAGTTCAATGCAGCAGAAGAAACATTGTCTGAACCTATTAAATAAATGCTTAATAGCTGGAGTACACACTGAAAAAATATGTGAAAGCTTGATTAGATTTATTTATAAATCAGGTGACAAAACTCATGTTTAGCACTGGAGATGTTTAACTCTCAAAATACAGATTATAAAATATTTTGTAAAATGTTGTCCATGGAATTCATTAAAAAGCACGTTCACTTCACACTAAGCCTACATGATGTAAGTGTGTTAGTGAGATTAGTAGCAATCCACACTGAATATAGAAGCTGCTACAGAAGGCTACAGATTTAGCAGTGCCTATACATGGCTAGCACAAGTATTAGAGGCCACAAAAAAGGTGCATGGAAGCTTGAGCATACAGTGTAAACAAAAGGTGTTGCCTGCAGGCAAACCTAGTGACCAAGCATGATCAGAAAGCATAATGCAAGATAAGAGCAATTTTAATAAAATAATTAAGATGCAGGGGAAGTTAAAAAAGGAAACTGCACTCAGCTATACGGGATTAGTGCACAACCAGGGAAAGCTAAATGGTGAAAGTGTATTTAGGTAAGATTTGATTATTGTACAAAGATCATATTGGCCAGAAATAATCCTTAATATTGATCTTCTAAAAATAATTCTGTTCACTCTATTGACCCATTTACATAAATAAACATGGAATTGCTGTCAAATGATGTAAGAGGGATTCCAAGCAACAGGATAACAAAGGGAAATAAATGTGATACATGTGAGAGATAGGAGAAAGAATGGGGTGAGTTTCCAAGTATCCATCCATTGATCCAAGTTGCTGATTTCAGGGAAGGTTAACAAGGACAGTAGATGCATTACTGTATATTTGTATATGCTACAGTTATTGCATATCAGATCTGTACACAGAAAGGTAGCTGCTATACATGACAATATGCAGTAGTCTCACACTCATCATGTATAAACACAAATAAATGAAAGCAAGAGTTGTGCTATGCAGTTCAGAAATTCACATTTCTCTTCTGTCAGCAATTGCAGCCATGGAAAGGCTATTGTTTATTCAAACATATGCATTCGTCAAGTATGTGTTGCACATTAATTTAAATGTTAAGATGGGTATAATTACACTCAAAAAACATAAATGCATGGTTGCCAAGATACATGTTTTGTAGCATGATCAGTAATATTTGTGCCCTTCCTGCCTACCTAGATGTGTGGCAGGCATATTGAGTTAACTCTGCCATTGTAATGTACACTGTGGGAGTAATTGATTGTAATTAAATTTCATACACATGATCAGTGTTTGAACACATATGTAGGTTAAAGAATTCTGAGGCTGTTATTGCCTTATGTGTATTTAGGAAGCAATAATGACAGTTGTATTGGCAGTGTTCATGCCTGTGACAATGTGGAAACATGTCAATCACAGACACCTGTTAAATCATTCCAATAGGTTTATAGATTCCTAGGTTCATAGGTGTATACTAGGCTAATGATGACTAGAACCCTTATAAGCCGACCTGTGTAACCCAAATGTGACCCACAAATTTGATTTTATATAAGGAGTGATTTAGTGACTGCTTCTATCCAATAGAGAGATAGGAGAAAGAATGGGTTGAATTTCTGATTACCCATCCATTGGTCCAAGTTGCACTTAAATAGGGATAGGGAGGAACTCTGTTCCATATGGATGGGGAGTCTGTTTCAGAGAATGTGAATTCTCTAAGAAACATATCTGTCACTCCAACATGTCCTATTTATGTTGCAAGCAAAATGTAGGTCTTTTAATCTATTAGTTCTGATGCTGTTTGTTTTGTGAATGTGAAAAAGGTTAATCAAAACAGGGTCCAGGGATGCCTTGTATGCCAGGCAAAGATCACCTCTCAGAAGTTTGCATGATACTGAGTAAAGAGACCAAGCTTTGAGGCTATCAGCATAGGACATTGTGTTGAATCCCTGCACTCTTTTTGTAAGGAACCTTTGTGAGCATTCCAGCTGCTGCATGTGTCTGGTCAGGTACATACTGAAGAGGGTATTATATTCTGTGATAGACTTGTTGAGGGCCAAGTACACTGGTTGCCATGTCCTTGTTTATAAGTTGAGCAACACAGAAGGATTTTCTTACTACCTTGGACACATGCTGGTTTAAGGCTAGGTTACTATCTACGTGTTCCCAGATATTTGCCTAGTGAATCAACTTTTAAATATATTTTATTGATGATGTAGTTACCTAGGGTGGCAGACTTTTCAAAAGATGCCATAATGCAAATCTTTGTATTGAGTTTTAGGCCATGGCTTTGGCAACAAGTGTTTGTCTGTATTAGACCTTTCTGAAGAGTGTTCTTATCTTGGATGGATTCAGTGACTACTGCCAGTTTGCAATAATCTGCGAACTTGGTTAGCCAGAGGCCTTTGACATTGGCTTTGAGATTCAAGAAGTAGATGCCACATTTTTTAAAAAAAGAAGTAGATGCCAAAGAGGAGTGGGCCTAACAGAGAGTCCTTGGAGACTCCCTGGTGACTAGCCTTTTTGTGGAGGCAGCCTCATCAACCCTAACCTCCTGATGCTTATCAAGGAGCCAGCTAGCTATCCATTATGTTATAAAGGGGTTTATGCCTAGTTCTGTTAGTTTATTTACAATATACAAGTGGGGAATTTTATCAAATGCCATAGCCAGGTATATAGGTGTAGTATATAGATGTATGCACAACATTTGAACCTTAATAATATTTTTATAGAATATTTTTATAGAAAAAAGGGGTGTGCATACTAGAACAAAGTAAATAAGTATTTTCCTCCTTTTTATATAACTTAGTATTAAGTTCTCCCTTGTCAGACTTGATAATATGCACATCTAAAAAATTCAACAATTCACTTCTTTGTCAGATGACGTTACATTTAACAAAGTCAACAATATTAACTAAATAATTTATAAATTCAGTCAATGCATCATAATTTCCACCACAAAGCAAAAAAAAAATGTTGTCCACAAATATTTTATAAAAGTGCAAACTTTTTAAAATACATATTATTGTCTGTTAAAATGCATCTTTCTTCCCATATATGCATCACAATGTTTGTATAGGTGTTTGTGACTGGTGTATCCATTGATATATTATGTTTCTGTTTATAAAAAGTTTCCTGAAACAAAAACACATTATTATTTAAAATAAAATCCATAAAAACACAATAATTATTGATCTCATAATTCTTTAGGCTGGTGCATGTACTCAAATATAATCTGATTGCTTCTATTCCATTATCATTTGCTATCTTTGTGAACAATGAATCTACATTTGTCAAATCAAACATATATAATGCATCATTATTTTGTGTATTCCTTTCAAATAATTATTTTAAGAGGTCATTACTATCTGGCTATTCCATGTGGGTAGGTTTGGTATAATGGTGAGGGTGGGTTTGGCAAAATGGTTAAGATCTTTACATCTTAAACACAAGGTACAGTGTTTGATTCTGAAGTCAGGTTATTGGTGAAGCTTAGAATGACCATTCAGAGCAGTTATTCTAGTACTCAGCTATAAACCTATGAACCTATATTTACCTAACTACATGTATCTAGTAATAAACCCTTCATTTGATTTTGCCTATTAATAAGAGATAATTTCAGTCACCCATCCTCTCCCCACAACTATAGGCCTCATTTGTGGATTTTATTAATCTTTTTGCATCTTTGGAATACCATAATATATACGTGTTACCACCTGTGATACATAAACATAATTTACAACTTTCAATGATAGCAAACCTTCAAGATGCATATTGTTATTATTATCCTGATTTAATTAATCTATTAATTTCAGACTTTTTATCTTGTCAAAGGCAGTAACGTCATTCAATAATTCCAAAATGTTTTCCACATAATAACTCAAATCCATCATGACTACACCACCTCCATTATCAGCATCTTTTATTACAAGTTCATGATTACTTATTAAACTATATGATACCTTTTTCCTCTTCCATATTTAAATTATAGTACTTAGACATTCCTTTGCTATTAGGATTTTGATCAGAAAATAAATCTTAAACATCATTTTCACAGGCTGTTAAAAAAGCCTATATCAAGTTTTTAATGCCATGTCTATTGAGTCCACATTAGTTGAAACAAATCATTTTAAGATTCAGTAATGTACAGACAAACACTGATCTGTCAATATTTTTGACATGTTTCCATCCTCTGGTGAAATAAAGGATAGGCCATTCTTAAGCACTGCTGTTCTGTCTGTGCAAGTATACATTTTGATAGAATAAAAAAAACATTACTAGCAGTCTTTTTGGACCTTGATCCTTTCTGGAAACTGATCCTTGTTATTGGGCTCTGATATCCCTGGCCTCTCCCTCTGCCCCTTTCTCCTTGTCTGCCTTGACTTTGTCTTTCCAGGGTAGATGGTAAAGGGGTTGACTGCAGCTAAGGTGGATAGTGCAAAGGGTGCAGTGCAAAAACTAAATTTTAATCAAAAACAGTTGCGGTACTACCTTTCAATAGTGGCACCTCCTCCATTAGTACTGTCATTTTCTGTGAACCCTGTAGATTACACCCCTCACTTTGTAAATCATGTGTTTATTTGTTTCAGCCTTTAGAAACATTCTCATTTTAAAAGTCCAAGTCCCTTTGTAATTTGCATGTTTTAGTTGCTATCACTCTTTGTTACAAAGCTGTCATTCTATCCATGTTATCATTGTAGATTAAAATATTATAAGACTACACAGGGTTACTTACCATTTGTTGCTACAAATTTACAAATTTCTTTCTATGTCATCGTTATTTGGTATAAAAAACTCATTCCTGAGTTTCATATAGTCAATGCAAAATTTAATGATAAGAAATTGTTATTTTTGTAGTAGTTCTGGATATGTATTTCTGTAAGTATGCTTTTTTATATTCTGAGTGGCACCACATTCATTCTTATATAAGCCTCAAAGTTAAATCTCTACAATTGTAGACATTTAAAAGTGTGTAGTTTATGTTCAGACTTACTTTCATTTTGTAATCTCCATATACTGTTGCTGGTGTGACAGCAGCATTTGTTGTACTATCCACCATCTCGAGTAATAGATTAAATTGCATCTGTAACAGTACTTTTAGATAAGTACCAGTTTGGGTAGTTCTTTGTGAAAACAACAACTGACATAGCCAGGTCTGCTTTTCTCAATCCATGTCCCCTGTATGATCCATAAAAATGGACCAAATAAAAAACAGATTCAGTCAGAAGTAAATCCGTGAGTACAGCAAAAATACAAATGTAGAATGAAAAATATAGCCACTCAGGAACCACAGATGTACTCTGTTCCACACCAACAAACTAATATTTCGCAAAGTGCTTCTTCAGGTTAATTATGACAGCAAATTCTGCCCAGTTAATTAAATTCATATAAATCATATGACATTAATTAAAATATTGCATATGTTAAGGAATTTAGAAAAACAATTGAACCTGGAGACATCTGGGTTTATACGTAAGCAAGAAGAAAACTTAAGGCAAAATTATGTCACAGTATAAGAAACAAGGTAAAGTTCTGAGGAAAATTAGTAATGATAGAACAGGCACAATTCCATTCCTAAAATGTTGGTTTTGTACTTACATTAATAAAACAAAATTTTTTTTGTCTTCCAGTTACTTGTGAGGAATATAAATTAAGAAGGTATGCAATCTGTGATACAACCATAGGTGATGAATGCCCATCATTTTATATGGGTAAAACCAATAGAAAATTAAAAGAGAGTATAGGAAAGCACATCTTAGATATTAGGAGATATGTAAATACAAATGCATATAAAAGAAACAAATGAGAAACATTGTTTTAAGTTTGCTATACTGAGTGTAATATATGAATAGGGATATAAGAACAGAAACAGAAATATTGAATGTAAACAGATAAATATACTTAAGGCTGGTGAATACCTGGGTTAAATGGACAAATAAGTATTAAGCATGTATTAAAAGACAAACATTTTAGAAGGTGATGTTAAAACTGTCTTAATTGAGCATTTAAATACGGTAGTTAATGTCACATGTTTTAATGTATTTAATTAGTTGGGTAGAAATCATTATCATAGTCAAATAAGAGAAGCAGTTTGCCAAAGATTAGCTTGCTCATGTGGAATAAAGAGTATATCTGTGCTTCCAGAGTGGCTATAATTCTTCGTATATGTTTCTTAACTCTATTCTCACTGACACCCCCAGTAAATACACATCAAAGTAGAAAAAAGTGTAAAAATCATAATTATTCCTTCAATTACACTAATCATTCTTCTCTGTTCTTGTTATTGCAGTGCTAGTGCATGTGGATGTAATTGTGCCACTCCTTACACCATGTTTACCCTCCCAGCACTTAGTGCAGATTGTGGTACTCATGAATGCTAAAGATTTGACACCTGATTTGCATATTCACAGTACTCACCGGGCTGAATCTGTACTATATAAGCTAATTGTGTAGGTAAGTCACTTCTTTCATAGTAGGGAGACTCATTCCACAGACTTTTTAATACTGCTATTTGACTTCAATATTTTTGTCTATTTTCAGAACTTATTTTCTGTATTAGTATGTTGCTGCTTCTTACTAAGGGATATTTTTTGACATTACAGATGCATTATATTTTGCAATGCCATTGTTTACTGTCTGCATTGCTTATTCATTGCTGTTGTCATAGCCATGTATATCAGTTATTTGTTTTTATGAAAATGTTTATTTCATGGAAATGTTGCCTGCCATTGTAAGGAACATTTTTGGAAGAGTCTGAACACTTGTTCCAACAATGTGTTAAATCATTGTTAGCAATGTCAACAAACCTTATTGCTAAAAGCTTGTAACTTCCTTCTTGCTAACTTAGGAACTTGTGAGTCCCATACAAAATATACCAACAGCTTTTGAAATTTAATAATTTAAAAGGACAAGCCAAGAAGTTGCCCAGTGTAAATAATAGGCAAAACTATAATGTTAATCATAAATATTTAAGCTTCTTGGGAATTTCAAACATATCATCTATTAATTTTCTTTTACAACTCAATGTTTATTCATTGGCAACTACTTTTCAGGAGCTAATTTTCAAGTTTCCAGTCTAGAGATGACAATACCTTAATTTTTGACCTTGTATGCTACTTTCAGTCAATATTCTAGAAGATTATTTTTGAAGTTTCATTGGTTTATTTAAATAATATAATACAGGCTTCTCCAAATTCATCCCAAGTTCTGATAATTTAAGAAAATGGTCATGTCTGTATATACTGTTGTGAGATTAAATGCAAGATCTATAAGTTATAATAAGCAACCATCTGTGCGCCAAATGAATGTGTATACTATGTCTTAGGACACTGAAATGCCCATGGGTTACCCGTCCTTCTTATTATACACCACAAAGATATTCATTGTTAATAGAAAAGTACTGAAGGCAAAGTGTTCCTCTGTCTCATACCCAAGAAGCAAAGACAATATTTTTATATTAGCTCAGTTACTACAAAGTTTTGTTGAACATTCTTTGCGTAGCAATTTCTGCATCCTAACAAATATTTGATTAAAAGTAAAATTTCCTCATTACCCACATGAAATCCCTTGCTAAAGAAAAGAAGAGTTAATGGAAATCCACTAGATGTTGACAGGGAATATTCTCTTCCTTGGTCAGACAGGCTATAACATTATATGATCTGTCCTCCCTATGCACACACACACACATACACACACACACACACACACACACACACACACACACACACACACACACACACACACACACACACACACACACACACACCTAATGTTTAATTTGAACACAATTAATCTGCATCTGGTGAGTCAATGCATATCCTTGTCTCAGATGATAGTACTAATATGTTCAGATGATTAACAGATGAAGAAACATTCTTTGCTTTCCTATGATAATGCTTCTACTAAGGGCACTCAATATGAACTGGAGATATAATACTCAAAAGTCAGTTTATAAACTTATTTCAATACTGGTGGCAGCTTCCATTTGCATTTCTTACAAAATATGGAGTAAGGCCATCAGGTCTGGGAGCTCTTCCAGTTGTAAGACATTTATAGCTAAAACACATCTCTACTACCATTATAGGTTGATATAATCATACTGCTGCCAGCTTTGTGATGTCACTGACTTGCCCATAAACAGTCCATCTGCTAGTAATGGAGGATTAAATATTTTTATTCATAACAGTATTAACTGTGTTAAATTTAAGTTCCTACCCTGCATCTCTCAGAAATGTATAAATTACTGAACTTCCTTTTTTTAAGTCTCAAAGCCAGTAACAGTGATAAAGCCACCTCATTTGCCAATAAAAGAGTCTTACCTTTCCTGACTGCAATGCCTTTCAGCATATTGCAGCACATTTAAGTACTTTATGGCAATTTATTAAAATTGTGAGGATAAAAATGCATACTCTTGGCTTACTAGGACATATAATCTGGACTACATGCACCTCCCATATTTGTGTAAAATGAATAACTTGACAAATATGAAACATTAAGTGATCAATTATCAACCAAAGACTGTTCTCTGAAAACCTTATTCAAGAGACAACATTTGTGTAAGTGCCTTATCCTACCCTGGGAAGGAGGGTCAAAATAGAACAAAACATTATATTAAAGCCACTTCAAGAATTATAGGCATGCTAAGAATCACAGCAATGCTGTCTTCTGTCCACCCTCAAGCCTTTTTAACAATTGCTTCAAATACTGCCAATATATTATCTATGTTAGGGTCATAATAGCTCCATAGAATAAGTACGCTTTCAGATGTGCATATCCTAAATACTGGTCCTACAGCCTGTCTATTCTTACATTTATCTAATCATTGCCATAATAAATTCCTATGGACTAGAGTGACTACTGCTTTTACACTGATGTAGCACATGTATTGATCCCTCATCCTTCATATAATTTGAAAGATCTTAATCCAATTATATGTCTTTAATTAATATCTTGTGAAAACACAGCTTGAGACCTTTAGCTTCTGAATTAATATGTTGTGAAAATACAGCTTGCGACCTTTATCTCTTTAGTGCTGTTATGATGTCATTTTATTTTATTAGAGAGCTCTCACCCTCACTTTCCATGTTAGACATACATATGCTTTGCAGGTAACTGTTACATCCTTCACAACAAATATAGCACTACAGTTTTATCTCTTCATAGTTTCTGGTGTCCTCCTACTAACAAAGCAAATTTCAACACTATTCTACACAATATAAGAGACTACAACTGACTAATTTAAATAATTTTATAATCTGAATTTATTAAGTTATGAAGTAACAAAGGCTATAAACTCATACTTCTAGCATGTATATTACATTTTTTCTGTTTTGGGTGAAGAGAATTAAAACAAACATTAAGGTCCAGATGGAGCTATATATTAAACACATGCAAATTAACGTATGTAAAGTAAACTTGAGCTGGATAAAATGTTTTTCTGACAAAGTGTACCCCTAGTTCATTAGGGTTAATAGGCCTACCTGCCTAGTCTGATAAACTTGCACAGCCATGAGGTTCTCCATAGATCTAGGAAATAAATTACATCCAGGCATTACTACTTGATAAAGAAATGAGTCCAATTTGTAGGCTATCTCTACTCCTATCAAAAAATGAATAAACAGACTTAGTTATCTTGCACTTTCTGACAAAATTAAATGGGACAACAATGGTTATTCTTAGTACCGCACACAGATTTACAGCTTCCATCAAATGAATCCCATACCCAGATATACAAACACATGCAAGCACAAACACATACCCCCACACACACACACACACACACACACACACACACACACACACACACACACACACACACACACACACAGACACATGCACACACACGCACACAGCTTGCACAGTCTTATCGAATAGTTCAGCTGATTAATGTGCAAAAACAGTGGTAATTTTGCAAGTCTGCATTGGAATCATGTGCCAAAGTTAAGGTAAGCAATGTCTTTGATAATTAATTAACTAAATAAATACATAATTTCAAAGCAAATTCATGAAAAATGAAAATGTAACAAGAATTTATACCAGTGAATCACTGATATATTGATTTTTCTACATGTAACTGAGGAATCTGTATCAATTCTTGTTGTTATTAACAAGAATTAAAGCAGCAATTCTACCATCTTTCTAAACAAAGCATTAGTTCTCACTACCATCTATCTGGTGCACATTTATAAATCATCAGCAGTACTAATGTAATTGTTTGCAAATAATAAATCCAATTCTGCAATGGAAATAACACAATTCTATCTCCTATCTAGTAACTGTCTAAGGCAGCACATTACAGAGAGAAAGGGGCAGGAGTATATGGGAAGGGGTAAGACTGCTGGCCTAGTCATTCTGAAGGTTTAGTCTGTTCCTTTTTCAGAAAGGATACCTGTTTTTTGTTTTTCCCATACTGACATCTCTTTTTTTTCCCTGTTTGTCAGGAGGTAGCAGAAACTGCTTATTTTGTCTTTTAACAGAATTAGAGGATTTGATCGATTTTTAATGAGGGACTTGAAAAATCTTAGAAACTCCCAGAATTAATTTCTGTCTTTCATCAGATGGTTTGAGTACCTGAGTACCAGAAGAGCCAAATAAACAAAAACATTGTATCTAAACTACAGTATAAATTCTTAGATTTTACTACATCAGCAACATTTTGGTTATATTCCCAGGCATACCTACTCAAAACGGTAGCAGTATCAGTGGCCCTAGACACTGCATCTGCATAATCATACACACACACTCTTCAAAACATGTTTGGATACCTGAGACAGATTAGAGATAATATGATTCAGATAGGCATTACCTTCTAAAGGAGGTGTGACAGAGTATTCACTCACAAAGTCTGCAAAACTAAGAACAAACTTCCACATATGTGCTTGGTAGTAATGAATTTTTTATGCCAAATTAGAAGAAGAGAAAATTCTCTTACCAAATCTGTCCAAAACCTTACCTTCTTTATCCACATGAAAAGGGTTAGTATTGATTAAAAGTCTGTTTCCAGTTGGTGAAGAGATGAAGCCTATACAAATTCAAAATCCCTTTTCTGAAGTGCTTTGACAAAAAGAACTGAAGACAATTTATCAGAAAGTGTACACAAGTGTTCAAGTTAAAATACTTTTTCTAAAAAACACTTTCAGATCATTAAAACTTCCACACACAAATATAGGGTCACAAAAGCGATACATGTTTACTACAAAAGTAGCCCCCTACTTAAAAATAAGCCATGTTCCAAAAATACCGGTCCCTAACCAAAAATACTCATTTCCTTAAAGTGTAAATACCACTTTTAGTCAGCAAATAACCTCTCTCTTTCTCTCACTCTCTTTATATATATATATATATATATATATATATATATATATATATATTTTTTTTTTTTTTTTTCTTAAAAGTGCAGTGATTTCTGTGAGGAAGGGTTCTCATCTGGGGGCTTATCGGCCAAAAATGTGGCCTGAAGCTAACTACTGCATTTATGAAGCCTCACAGCTGCTTCTTCTCAAGGTGATATGAAAGTACTGAAATTGTCCACACTCTGACCACAGATTTACCTCCAAGGGACTAGCCAGTCAGCTTTCAGAGAGTAGGTGTGGGAGAGAGCAAGAGTTTTGTGAAGCTGCCTGGTGGTTATATCATGGGCAGGATACAACCCTTATAAAGAAAGGCTACTGCAGCAGCAAGAATGAGGGAACACCAATAGTATAGAAACATGTTTCTCCTTTTAAAAGAACTTTTTAGAATAAAATAATAGATTTTATATTGACATTAGATAGGTTAGTTAAAACAAGCTGATTCCCTTGCAGTCCATTGAAAAGATTCAAAGCAGCATCCAGTACTTTAATTCTGTTTTCTAAAGACTGCATTTCTGTGCTTCACAGTGGTGCACCAAACCCGCACTTTCCATATATATATATATATATATATATATATATATATATATATATATATATATATATACATACATGCATACACAGAAGCACACAGACACATGCACGTACGTTATGCACAAACACACATGCACACAGATATGCAGATATGCTCACACACACACACACACACAAAGTCACACACACACACACACACACACACACACACACACACACACACACACACACACACACACACACACACACACACACACATGCACACACACACACACACACACACACACACACACACACACACACACACACACACACACACTCACACACACATGCACGTGCACACACACACACACACACACACACACACACACACACACACACTCATGCGCACTGCATCCTGACTTTCCTTGGCTAAAAATAAATGTTATTGATTAGATCTGATTGTGCAGCATTCTCCAGAAACTCTTACTTCAATGCAGGTACAAGTACACTCACTCCACATCTAGCGTAGTAGCCTTCTGATGATTCAGTAAAGTACATTGTTCTACTAAGCATCTCTACAAGACTTTAAGAACATATTTGAGGATCTTTGGCATTACTGATCATCAGATCTGTGGGAAACACTTTTAACAAGGAGTAGAAGATTAGAAGAATGTTGTGATTGTATTTAATAGCAACCCATTATAAACCCCTGTCAGCAATAGTGACAAAAGAAAACACGGTACCTCTCAGTCATCTGGTCTTATTATGCTTTGAGACTAACTGGAGCAGTGCACAAAACCAGATGGTTAATTTGACCAGTTTAGGATCAAAAACCAGATAGTGAATGTGAAGGCTGCCAGCCCAGCTAGCTTGAATTTTGGAAATAATTCTATGTCATTTGTGAATAGTAATATGATTTCTATGCTTGTCCTACAAATGTAAGGAAACTGTATGTTATGTGCTGAGCTTCAAGAATGTAACCACAGTGTACCCTACTGGAAAAGAACAGAGTTAACTTGAAAAACTCTAAAAAAATAAGTTGATAAGTAAAGAGTTTTGCGATTGTGTTTACCACAGTTAGAAGACAGAATGTCTGCAGCTAGAAATTCTTTCTATTGTCTGGAAACAAAAATAATTACAGGTTTCAAAAATAAAATTGTGTAATGGTTTTATGACTTCCAGTTCCAGACAAACTTCTAAGAGATGAGTATTTTTGACATGGAGGTGTTAATTTTTATGTTTCTGTTAGCCTGGAAACTAAAGGCAGAGGTGACAAGAATGATGTAATCTGAGATAACCCATCAGAAATGTTTTATAGTAATTTAAGAACTATCACAGAGAGTGAGTCTGTGCATTTTGCAATTGTCTGTGGGCCTAGAAACATCCATTCAGCTCTTGCATTTGCCTTGTTAATAGTAAGTACTAGATTACAGTATCTCTCTTAGAGATAGATATTAATATGGTAAGATTAGTTTAGATGTTTTCTGTATTTATGTGAGACTGTCCTACAATGTTGTTTTAAAATATTTCCTATGATTCTGAACTCTGTTGTCACTCTGTTGAGTTATTGAGTATTGTCTTGATCTTTTATTATTTATTATTAAATATATTTAAACATTTTAATTGTGACTGGTTTGTTTAGAGATATTTAAGCTCTTAGCTTACTTGCATATGTATTTGGTGACTTGTACAGGTGACTCTTGAATAGCCTTAGTTTGGTCACACTTATCATTTGGATAATAGTAATATTCTTCTTCTTTCAGCTTTTCCCAGTTAGGGGTCGCCACATTGGATCATCTGTCTGCTTATGATTGGCAGTGGAGTTTTATGGTGTCGAGTTGCCAGCCTGGCACCCACCCTTCACAGAAGGCACACACACGCACTCATGCCTAGGGCCAATCTAGAGTGTCAAATCCACCTACAGCATGTCTTTGGGATGTGGGAGGAAACCAGAGCACCTGGAGGAAACCCACACGACCACAGAGAGGACATGCAGACTCCGTACAGAAGGCACCCCAGCCGAGGATCAAACCGGAGAACCTCTTGCTGTGAGGCAACAATGCTAACCACTGCACCACTGTGATCGCCCAATAATATTAATATTGCACAGTGGAATTGGTCACCCTTTGGGAAGGGCCTTATAGTAGCTGATAAAGAGCTGGTTGTGGCAGTGATTACTACCTTGTAGTATGGGCAGAAGTGGGCATATCTGGTAAACTTATGCCAGCCTTCCCCCAGCAGTGTTTCTGTGTTTGCATATAAATCAAATCTCAAAGTGTGTGTGTGTCAGCTACTTGGGCAGGGACATGAAGCACTGGTTGGACAGACAGGGTGCTGGAGGTTTTGGCTTGACCACTCAGCTGAGATCTTAACCCTATAGCTGTCCCAGTGGAGAGTCTTACTGGAGATCTGGGCAGAGAGGGAGAAACCAGCCCCAGACTGACTGTGATTTCTGTGTGCTCTTAAGGGAAATTGTACTTTATTGTGTATGTAATTGTCATCCTTCCAATATGCACGTCCCTCACTGGTGCTAGTGGCAAGGTTTGAGGCTCCTTGATTATTGGGCCAGGGAAGGGACATCACAGTTAATTTGACCAGTTTTGGAATGAAAACCCTGTTTAACATTCAGTAACAGGAAGTGACTACTACTAGAGTGTAAGCAGCTAATGTTGTGAGCCATGCAAGAGATGTGAAGCTGCACTTACTGATAATAGTGAGCAAGCCACAAGTACAATGCCAGATGGAAAATATTTTTTGGTAAACAAAAACAAATAAGACTTTTAACTACTAAGGTGGCAAGGATAATTACAAAAATGCCTTACACTTTGCTGAATGTCAAATCTCTGGGTCACATAAAGCATAAAGGCCCTGTCATAGCATTGTGCAGGGCTCTCTGAGAAAGTGGGGCCCTAAAGGTCCAAATAGATCCAATTGTCCTAAGACCAGACATGCCATGGACTGTAAGATACCTAAAGATATATACCTTTAAGCAGACAAACTTAAAAGTTCTTGCCACCCTTGTTAATCATTTAATACTGCTGGTTATACTGTGCAATAAACTTCCAGTTTATGTTAGATAATCCAGAAATTTGAAACAATTGAAAACTGCATTGAACAGTTATTTTTAGGAACCTGGTCTTTCAGGCAGGAACTAAAGAACTGGCATACTAATTCCTTTGACTAAGAAATGAATATCTAATGCATTCCACCAACATATTTCTTGCAAATGCCTTGTTAAATGATTGCTAAAAACTATTGTGTATGTTCTTTAAAAGTTAAAGAGATTGTTGTTAGAACTTCAAGACAGTTTCAAATTATAATATGTCTCAGTGCCTTTTCATATCACCACTAATGGTGTCAATATCTATGGTTCTGCTGCTGTTGCTATGGATACTTCTTTATCTTAATTATTGTGAATTGTTCACCCTAAATTTCACTTCTTACCGTTTCCCTCATACTCCTTCACTTTTTCTTTCTCTTTTTTTTTTAACAACATTTGAAAAAACAATTTCTGTTCTCCAGAAATTAATGGTATAGTGTCTTTAATCCATTGGTCTAAGCAAATGTAAATGCAGGACTGATAACCCTCAAGATGGGCTCTTAATATATTATGTTGACTTTGTTGCCTTCTAACTAGACTCACCGTTTTGTTACTATTTATTGAACTTGAGAAGGTAGCTGGGACTGAGTCTGTATTTATAACTGGTGTCAACAAACTCCCAGATTATGCAGACTAATTGCTCTGCTACTGCCTTTTACAAAACTCCCAAAGAAGTGTATTGCTCCCCAAATAATGGATTTATAAATGAATATAGCTGACTCATGGCCTCATTATATGGTCTCTTGTCTGCTCGCAACATTTGAATTACATAGGCATTTGAGTACTGGGAAAATGACAGCTGTATTACAGGAACTGCCAGCTATGTAGCGTTCCTTTGGAAGCTATAGTTGATCATCAAGATTTTTTTTAATTATGGAACATATTGGCTGGGGAATCTTTGTGATGTACGGAATACCATAAATGCAGTCAGTGCTTTTTTATTTTTCAAACCTCCAACATGACAGTTCCAGACTAGCTGCTTTAACTGCTCTTCATTTTAGCTGCTTAATGTAAAAATGTCTTGTCTTTTGCTACGGACTTCATAGATTTAACCACAGCCTGTAACCTGCTGCATAACTCTATTAACAAGAGACTTTCTATACATTTCTTATCTTCTGTGATCTTGCATTTCAGAAGTTTCCTTAAAAGTTGCTGACAATATGCAAGATTCTCTTCTGAAACACAATTTTTATGTCTTGTCGTAGAGGAACTTTATGTATTTAGTTTGCTTGCTTTGTTTGTTTGCTTAATGTGAAACTTTGACTGGAATATTCTCTATGGAATTCCCCATGAGTTTATCCACAAGGTCTATGCAAAGTGATTTTGATTTCCATGTAAATCGCATACGCTAATTATATTACAACTTCCTCTGTTCCTGTATGCCCATCCTAATATAATGAAGATAACCTGTCTTCCTTTCACTCATGTACTTATCGTGTCTTTTAAACTCGTTCTGGACCATAAACCAAAGCTCTTGATTTGAATGGCTCTATAAGAACTGACTTCTCATTCTGTCTTTCAGATCACACATTAACTCATTAACTTAGGTCCCACCTTCCACTTGCAGTCATAGTTTTAGTGAATGTTAAAGGAACTGTGAGAAAAGATTAAAAAAAAGAATAGGGGTCAATGAACCTATTTGTTAACCAGCTAATCAGTCACAAGAAGATACATCAATCCACGGCCGTTTGAATCAGCACTTCCCTTTCCTACTTTGTTTACATTTCATGCCATCTGTTTCATTTTCCTTATAGTCTTTTCTATCAGTGTGTTAAAACAATATATTTATAATTTGCTTGCCAAACAGTAAGTGTAATTATTCCAAAAATAATATAAAATATATTTATCAGTATTATCATTCTCATAAATTTATGTTCTTACATGCTATTGATATCTCCCTTGAACCCATTTCTTATTTCCTGTTTTCCAAGTAAAAGGTTTCCACAAATATTTCAGACACAAACAATGAAAAAATAAATATGTTTCTTTTATCATGACACAGAACAGACTTTCTTTTAAATAACAATATTTATTTTCCGCCAGCAATGGATATTATCAGTCTTGCCTTTGTCATTAGCTTTAACTTTTAATTGATTAAGAGCCCTTTTAAACTCATGTCTCACAGTTATCTTGAGTATATTTCATTACTTAGCATAAAAAGTACTGTATCATATTTAGTCTATATTAAAAAAGTAACCACTAATATTAATCAAAATAATAGAACATGCATTTATGTTTGCTTCACTGTGTTTCTTGGTAAGTGCTTCTTGGTAAATCTTAACCAACAGATAAATAAAACATGGTGGAGGACAGGTTTATAACCTTATATCTTCCAAACTTCTGGAATAAACATACTGTGCATGTTAAGTGGTGTGACTGTCTTCCAGTAGAAGTAAACTAAATTACTGGGTTTCCATAAATTTACTCCAGGATTGACTGGTATGGCCCTCCTGGAGAAAGGACGTCCTGCCTGATGGAGTGTACTGGCAATGTATGAATAGTCATAAGACTCAATGATCTTGGAAAATCTATGAATCTATAAATAAGCAAAGAAAAATAAAACCAGAGACATAAACAAATAGAAGTTTCTTCCTTCCATACTCTCATCAGTTACCTTTATTTTTGTCGAACACTGCACCAAACTATAAGCAGAATTTTTTCAACTTATTCTGTGTTAATATTGCTGGTGGTTAGTAATATTGTCAAAGTTGAGTGCTAGGCATGCATTCATAGATTGTAGCAATATAGTAACATTCATAGATTGCAGCAATATAGTAACAGGCAATGAGATATGGAGAACTATAAGCAACAGATATTATAAAACACATATTATAAAATGTAATTCTGAGTTAGTAATTGTTTTCCCTGATAAAATACTGTGTAAGTTTCCTTTATACTAAGTTCTCTATGTGTTTTGCCAGATTCAGAAAATATTGTTTGTATTTTGGTACTTAACATAAATAATCATGATCAGAGGTCCTGTAATAATCAATGTATTATGTCTTCAAGCATGGATGTCAAAACATTCACCTTGAGAGAAGACCAAATTGAACTTTGAGAGGTGAGTCATCCATGTCAAGAAGACATCATAAGTGGTTATGATTGGAGAGACCCAGCCATAATTCTTTGTAGTGCATGGAGTTTTGTCTGCTTATGGTACTACTGGTAAGAGGAGCTGTAAAACACTAGACACAGACTCAAATTGGGCATCTGAGGCAAATGATTGTAAAGCTGTTATACACCTCACTTAATCATTTTTTAATCAATGAAGAGTATAGCGGCTTTTAAATCAGCGAAAATGTATCCTATGATATTCTATTGTGACCGCTGTTATGCTATAGCATAAGGCAAGAGCTTAAGAACATTGAAAGCTGTTAAGCTCCTTTCTTCAGTTTGAAAAGTGTTTAATAAAGTTGCCTTCTTCACAACCTTTGAGCATACCTACAATGCTAAATGTATTGGGGGACAGAACAGGACTTTAGATTTGTGTTCATCTTTTGGGTCTTCATAACACACTAGTAATAGGCGACTCTATAATCAGGCACATTGATGTCCCACTAACTAGGCTGGACAAGGAGAAGGTTACAGTTAGCTGCCTGTCAGGTGCCAGGATCCGCCACATAACACAAGCACTCAGGTCACTCCAGAACATAGTACAAATACAACTCTGTCATTGACCATGTTGGTGTGAATGACCTGAGACGTACCTCCCAGGACTACATGAAAAGAGACATGGAAGAGCTCTCTGATCATGTAGCCCAGGCCGGTATGACCCTGACCCTGAGTAGCATCCTGCCCTCACCAAGAATGAGGCCACAGTATAAAGAAAAAATGATCAATTTCAACAATTGGCTAAGTTTCTGGTGTCATTCAAAGGGGATCCAATATCTGTCTGACAGGGATGACATGCTCGACAAGCCACACTGCTTCACAAGAGATGGCTTGCACCTGTCACCCTAAGACTTTCGAATACTGGCCAAGGCTCTTGCCACCCCATAGTGCCTTTTTTAAGCAAGGCTCTAAAGACAAACCCTCCACCATAGGACAAGTAACCAAAAACTTAGGGTAATGCTACTCAACGCCAGAAGTCTAAACCTCAAAATATTGGCACTCGAGGCAGTCCTCAGTATGGAGAACATTGACATCTGTGCAGTAACAGAAACCTGGTTTAAGGCTCCTGACAGCACCCCAGCACTACTAGGCTATAACTCATACCATACCTTTCAGCCACCGAACCAGGACCGAAACACAAAAGGTGGGGGTGTATCCATATTCATCAAGGATACCCACACCTCCAGGTTAGTGGTGCAGCACAATGCATCAGAGATCATCCATGTGCAACTAACAATGGGCAAAACTGCAATCCAAATTGTAGCTTGCTACAGATCACCCACCATGGCCCAGGACGCCCATTCCGCATTTCTGAAGACACTGGGAAATATGAAGGTCCTACCAAATACCCTAATACTGGGTGATTCTAATTACCAAATATAAACTGGGAGATCTACTCAAGTACTAACTCCCTTGCCCAATGCTTCCTAGAATTTATAAACTCGAATGCCCTGGATCAACTGGTCAACACCCCCACCAGAGGGAACAACATATTGGACCTGGTCATCACCAACATGGGCGACCGGTGTTCCACATCAGAGGTCAACCCCTCGCTGATTAGATCAGACCATAGACAAATCACTCTAGATATCCACATTCCGCCCCCACCCCCAATCAAGGAAACCACCATGAAAAACATTTCAAAAGCAAACTTCACGTTACTTAAGACCAAGGTGGAAAGGTTCACAGCCCCCATGCTAAAGGACAATACTGTCCAAGCTGCTGAAACCTTTACAAAGGCACTCTATGAGCATCTGCAGGAATGCATGGATCGTGCTATCTCAAGTAAAACCAAGACTCACTCCTCCAAGAAAAGGAAACCAGTTTGGTGGACCCCTGCCTTAAACAAGCTATACAACAAAAGGAGGAAACTAGTACAGAAAAGAGTAAAATCCCAAGAAGGAAAGACATCCCTGATCAGTAACAGCAAGAAACCATGATCCCTCATTAAATCATCCAAGGCTAGTTTTGAAAGAAAAATTGCCAGTGATTCCAAAGATAACCACAAAGCATTCTTTAGCTATGTCAAGAACTTAAGTGGAAACTCTCAGATCTGCTCTGAGTTAGTGCATAATGGCACAAAATACACTGAACTGACTGACAATGCCAAAATTCTGGCAAACAGATTTAGTGGAAACTTCACCCCTTTCTCACCTCCTAAAGGGCCCATAACCATACCAGAAGAATGTAGGGCCCCATCAATTACTGACACACTGGTTAAAACAGCCCTATCCAAAGCCAAAAACACAGCTTCAATGGAACCAGATGGTGTCCCAGGCTGTGTCTTACAAGAGCTCCAAAATGAACTAACCCCTCACCTAAACACACTGTTCAAATTCAGCCTCTCAACAAGCTACGTACCCAAAGAGTGGTGCACAGCAACAGTTATCCCGCTCTACAAAGGTGGAGCCACAATGGACTCTGAGAACTATCGCCCTATAAGCCTGACTAGCCTGGTCTGCAAGGCTATGGAATGCATCATCATGGAACTCATTAACAGAGACATTGGGAACCTTTAAACCTTGGACCCTACCCAGTTTGGCTTTGCTAAGGGCAGATCATGCCTCCTAAACCTGGTGGACTTCTTTGAGACGGTTACCAAGGCATTAGATGAGGGAAAGGAGGTCCACACAGCCTACCTAGACCTCACAAAGGCTTTTGACACCATTCCTCATTCTAGTATTATAGACAAGCTCACCAGCTTGAACATAAACCCCTACGTCACAAGATGGGTTGACATCTGACTCATGGATAGAACCCACATGGTGAGAGTTGCAGGCTCTATGTCTGACTCTAAACCGGTTACAAGTGGCATTCCCCCAGGGCTCAGTCCTAGGACCCCTCCTGTTCGGTATATATTTCTCAGAGGTACAGGCAAGCATAGGAGGACTATGGCTGACCAAGTTCGCAGGCGACTGCAAACTAGGGGCCATAATTGATTCTCCGGCTGATACAGACACCCTCCAGATGGGTCTCACCGAGATGGATAATGTGTGTGTGTGTGTGTGTGTGTGTGTGTGTGTGTGTGTGTGTGTGTGTGTGTGTGTGTGTGTGTGTGTGATGTGCGCTCGCATATGTGTATTTCTATCTGGCCACATACTCAAGGTCTAAATTGTAAGATATCATCCTTAAAACAGTTGGTTTTGAACACATCTTGATTCTAGCAAATTCTATACCTCCCTTATCTCAACATCTAATATGATGTTTTAAGGTAATTCTGGGTTTACTAATTTATTTGAGTTAATTTATACAAAACTCTTGAATGAGCTTTAATTTTATATAATAATTTTGGAAGCAAAATCATCTTAACCAATTGTAATATGTCTTCAAAGGAAAAAATACTGGGCAGGATTCACGAAGCCTCCGTGTAAGAGTTACAAGGCTTACACAGAGGCTGCAGTTAAATGGTGTGACGTCAGCATGCCATGCATATGCATGAGGGCATGCTGAATCACACCTAAAGTTAACATGGTCCCTGTAAGACAGTAGGGGACGTGTCCGTAGGGCGAGCCCTGCAAACAGACATGCCCCCAGAAGAGTAAAAGTCCCGAAAGTAAACCCCCATGAAAGAGTCCATGTAAATGTGAATAAACACAGCACAACACATGCCCCCACAGACTATGAACATAAAATGTAAAAATGAACATGTTATATTTTTTTTATAAGTTTTAAAGATGTTTGCCTGTCAGTGCGCTCATTTGCGCGGGTGTGCCTGTCGCTTAGCCACAGTTAGCAGTCAGTAGAAAAGCATATAAGAACTAAATATGCAAAGTAACCCAAGAAGCAATAGCGTAGCGGTAGAGACATTGACTGAAGAGGAGGCAGTCATGGTTCGAGCCCCCACAACATCAATTTTTATTTTTAGTGAAATAAGCACAAAACAATTCCCTGACATATATGTACATGTATAAAATTATTATTTTTTTCAATGTAATGAAATGGGCCATGTATTGTGAAGAAATGTGTGAAATAAAAAAATAAGAAATGTCAGAAATGCCCATAGCTGAGCTACACTCTAACAAGTTGAGTATATCTGCCCGTGGGTGAGCAGTGTTTTAACAGGTGTAAAATGAGTGCCCGTAGGTGGGCAGTGTTTTAACAGGTGTAAAATGAGTGCCCGTAGGTGAGTAGTGGTTTAACAGGTGTAGAAGGAGTGGCCAGGGTTGAGCAGAATTCCAACACACTGAAACTGTGTGCCCATAGCTGAGCTGAGTGTAATATGTGTGCTGACAGCCAAACAGCACGTAAGCCAGCGTGACCCGTTTGCGCGGAGCTGCGCACCGTGCCAGCAAGCTAACCGACGGGCAACGTTGAGCAAGCTGTATCAAAACTGCCTTTACACAGACACACCTCCTAGCCTGTGTAGACAGTCATAAAATATAAAAAGCAATGGCCAGGCTCGAACCCAGGATACCATGCACCATAGTCAAAGTACTGAACCACTAAGCCATGACAGTTGCTCTTAGAAATGCAGTAATAGCATATATATAGGAATGAATGGAAAGAGGAGCATGAAAAAGCAGGTTTTGTGAAGCTGATACAATTCCAAAATGACCAATCACAGATAAGTGCGGGAAAAACGGCATATATAAGCCCCATAGGCGGGAATGCACAGCATAACTGATTGTGGAACCGACTTGCAGTCAAGATGGCAGGTGTAGGAGAGGGTAGTTGCTTCCGAGCACAGAGGTGGGGCATTGGGGAGTATAAATATATGGTTTGGCTCCTCGTCCATGATCATGAGGCCCAACTCATGCAGGGCCAGGTCCTGTGTGGAGCATATAGGGCTGAGGCGTGGGACTGGTTGGCACATGATCTCACTAGTGCCACAGGAATACCAAGGACTGGTGAACAGGTCCGTCACCACCATGCAGACCTTAAGAGACCGAAGCAGGGCCAACTGAACCGTTGGATCCAGGAGGCCCGGCAAATGCCCAATGCCCCACTACTGAGAAAGTTACATGTAATTATTTATGTAAGAAATTAACCTAGCTGATATTATGGAGATGTGTATTCCAATATTACTTCATTTATATTGCAGCTGCAGGTGTCCATTCTGCGAACCGTCGAGCCTATGCCGATAGACTGATGCGGTTGTGCCACCATGCAGGTCAGTAATTCTCTCCCTGTAACTGTAAAAAAATATAAGTATGACAGCTTGCAAAAGAGTGCAATGTAGTCACTTATTAATAAAAAGTGCAAGTAACAGTGTAAGAGGTTTGCAAGTATTGTTTGATTACATAAGTGTGATGCAGCCTGTAATCCAAAAATAAAAATGAAACAAGTCTGAAATAAAGATGTTCCACCTGTAATATAATAGTACATAACCTGCAGCAGGCTGAAAAGTACAGCTACAGAAGCTGAGTAAAACACATGTTTGAAATATATCCCTGTTTAAATTCTGAAACATGACACAAGTGAGAACTGTTGGAAGGATTGTTATAACTAAGTAAAACTTGTCAATAAAGCCTAGAATTAAGTACCATCCTGAATTGTAAAAATAAAACAAGTGAGAGAGTGTGAGAAAGAGGTATGAATCCACCAATAAAGTAGTAATAACTCCTGAATAAAGTATACTGCAGTCAGTACAGAATGAAATGAATGTGACAGGCACAACCAAACAGCAACATGTGTTGAAAAAAGTACTGAAGCTGGAATGTGTGTCCCAAAATCCGGATATGTTGCTCTCAGTTTGCAATATGCAGATAGTATGGTTGTATGAAATACCAAACATCCACAGTTGTCTAGAGCCATATAAAGCAAATGTAGCAGGATGATGTAGCTGAATAGAGCCAGATATGAATGTGTATGAATAAAAATGAAATGTATATTGATGTAGCAGTAAGATTCCTATCACCAGCATGAATAAGTTGTCACATAGGAAACTGTAGTCAGACCTGTAGTGTGTATATATCTGCAGCTAGTAGAAATGTACAGCATATGTATAGGTATTTGAAGTTGTTAATGAAATATTTCTTCACCCTACCCTATAACCACAAATAATCCATTCCACGTGAAATGGGTATGTGTATTCACAATTAACACCCCTGGACAATTGTCCTGTTGGTTCATACATATTTGCATGTATGTTGATGCATGTGCCCTGTTCATACATCCAAACCTGATGGCCTGTTGCCATCACTCAACCCATCACTCAACCCTGCATGTTGTTGGAATGTGTACTGTTGTTCAAATTATGCATGTGTTATGCTTGCTGTTCAAAGGCTTGAATTTATGGGTGTTTGGTTAATGGGAATACTAATGCATGCTGTTACAACTAATTGTGAATGGTATTGCACATTACTAACCCAAACTGTCACTAAATAATGCAAACCATAGGATGACAGGGAAGGCGGGTTCCAGTGGACCCACCTCTCCCACCTCAGCTGGTGAGTGCACCTGGCAGTAGTGCCCAGGCCGGACCTCCCTCCAGTGGCCCCTGTGCCCACTGTGGATGCACACTGCAGGGGGGGGGGGGGCTCCCTCCCTCTGGGCTGGAGGAAAACATCCTCAGGGGTTGAAGGTTTCAAATTTCACACCAAATTACAAACATATGCACAGCTGTTGCTGACGAAGAAATGGACAGCTATGGGCCTTTCCTACATCCCTCCTGCAAAACCCGAGCTTGTTTTCTTACTGTCCTACCCTCTCTTTGCCCCCTTTTTCACCACTTTCCTATCTCCCCATTTTCTTTTCTTTAAAAGAAAATAGCGCGGGTGTGCGTGAGAGTAAGCACTTTTAAGCAGTAGTAAGCGGGTGTGCGCAAAGCTAAGCAGTAGTGCACATGCGTGACCTCTGCGCAAACCAGCGCTAACACACTTACAACTGCTTAAAAGTGCCTTAGTCACTCTGAATGACAAGGCCTGTAGTTTTCTCAGCAGCAAAATAAAATACCTCCCTCAGTCTCGAGCCCAGGACCTTGGAAACACTAGTCTGCATGACTTACCACTAAGCCATGACTGCTATACAAGAGCATTGTGCTGAAAGAAATATATCATAAAATAGTAGGAATGAATGTAAAGGGAATATAGCAAGTCTAGTACACAAAGCATGTCATGTATATTTACTGTCAAATCTAGTGGATTTGTAAAATAGTACTGTGTGCTGAGAAACAGTCATGCTAGTTTGTACCTACTAGGTAATAATGTCACAGTAGCATCTGGCAAGCCACACACATACTCAGAGCAGGATAAACCCTGCCATAGTTGAATAGTTAAGAGATCAGACATAGCAACTGTGACTGAGTTACAGGGATGCCCCTGATGTGAAAACAAATGTCAGCTGTGCCCCACTGACACCCTGTCAAATGTACTAACAGTAGGCAGAAAGGTCTAACTACACATGCAATGGTAACTATGAATGACTGAAGGTATGCACCACCTGCACGTCACAAATGGTGTACTAATACATATCCTTGAAATAACCCACAGTCACAACTGCAGAATATCAGAATATGTCATTGGAGTATCCCACTGCTATGTACCATTCCATGAGGCTGATAAAAGATGCACCTGAGAGTATCTGAGGTCTGCTCAGCAGCATGATCAAATACCCTTGTAAGTGTCAAGGCCCACACCGTGGCCAGACCTCACTGCATGCAGTAACACCCTACCACAACAAACACATAGGGAATTGCTGCCCAAACAGATTTAGCAAGCATTACAAGCTGTGAATGTAAATGGAAAATAGGAAAGCCATAGCAACACATTACAGAAAGACACCTAGCAGGCATACAATGAGTGAATGTAAAGGCCAAATATTGAAGCCATAGCAACAGATTACAAGAGCCACTGCTATATACCAGTTACACCACAATCCCCACAGGAAAGCACACACACCCATATACACAGTATTACTAGTCGTAGGTGTCAGTCTACATACACACGGAGAAGAGGACACTGGAGGAAGGAATACTCAGCTTACAGAACAACATGCATTGCAGTGTCTACAACACAGCCTGAAATATGAGAGACATACCAATGCTTACACTCACAGAACAGTGTCCACAGCAAACCAGCATGGTCCCCACCCTGATAATCTGAAAGGGCTACGCCTACCTAACAGACCTTTTTATAGCACAGTCCTGTAATCACAGTGAGAACTGCAATCACTACACAACAGGCTGCATGCAATTAGTAAATGCTGGCTAACAATTGGTGCAGAGGCCATCACATGGACATGTGCAGATACCTACAAAAGCATCCTGTACTCCCAGTCCACACTTGCAATACTTTCATTGCACCCACTGGAGGTAGAGAGAGAGAGAGAGAGAGAGAGAGAGAAAAGAAAGAAAGAAAGAAAGAAAGAAAGAAAGAAAGAAAGAAAGAAAGAAAGAAAGAAAGAGAGAAAGAGAAAGAAAAAAAAACCTGTAACCACAAAGCAAAGAGGCTGACAGCAGGCCAAGTAACTGCAAGCCTACGCAAACAGCTGCAACAAACACAGGTAATGTAAAGTACTACTATAATAGTGTACATACTGTGAACCCTCCAGATGTATTATTGGTCTGTATCTATGTATATGAAGATGTGCATAGGGCCGGGGACATACTGCAACTGTCACTGAAGGCTCTACATACATATGTATGTGAAGGTAGCTATGTGCACATAGCAATGTAGGTTGTAGTGCATTGTACAATTAGGTTGTACAGTAATGGATGTTCAGCGTTACGTTACTGTGTGTATACATATGTGGAACTAAAAAGGAGTGTATATATATATATATATATATATATATATATATATATATATATATATATATATATCTAACATGTGTATACGTATGTATATCGAGATATGTATGTATATATATATATATATATATATATATATATATATATATATATATAAAATATGGATATCTGTATACATAGATAGAGAGGGATGTAGAAATACATAGACATATATAGTTTCACAGTGTCATAGTTTAGTACTATGCTATCTGCAGACAGTGCATAGAATAGATTTATAAAATTGCGCCTCTGTATAGTAGTGACACAGTGAAGACCCCCGTACATAATAGCATTAGTTTACTGTGCCTCTGTCTAGTTGTGACACAGAGATGACCCCTGGTGTAAACCTATGATCTCCCATCCACTCGTCAAGAATTCACATGAAGAGTGTCAGTGAGGGTCTCTGCCTAACATGAACTGGGATCCTGTTCCACAGTATGGGAAGCCTCGTAGTGATGGATCTGTCCCTACAGTATGTCCTATTTATATGTGTGTTGAGGTTTAAATCTGTAGCTGTTGTGGTTCTGATGGATTTGGATTGTATGAGGTGGAACATGTCCATCAATACCTGATTGGACATGGCCTTGTACATCAGGCACAGATCATCCCTAAGTAGGCAGCATGCTATGGAATAGAGCATGAGTTACTTTAGTCTGGCAGCATATGAAAGTTGTTGGAGACCCTTGATCCTCCTGGTGATGTACTTATGGGGTCCCCCTGGCTGTTGCAAGTGACAGGTGAGGTACATACCAAATGGGGCATAGTACACAGTCATGGGCCTGATAAGGGATGAGTATAGGGGTATAATGACCCCTTTTGATCTGGATGTGAATCCCTTCATGATAAGGTGGGCAAGGTAGGAAGTCTATCCAACCACTTTGGCAACATGGGTGTCAAATGAGAGGTCAGTATCGATCAGTGTCACCAGATCTCTGATTACTTTGTCTGTACTCAGTGGGTTACTGTCTATGTGATAATATGTGGGTACCTTGTCCATCTGAAAGTGTATGACTATACATTACGTGGCATGCAGTTTAAGGCCATGACTCCGGCACCAGTTGTCGGTGTCCGTGAGGCCTTTCAGTAGGATGTATGTGTCAGCTGGTGTATCAACTATGGCGCCTAGTATGCAGTCATCTTTGAATATTGTCAGCCACTACCCTCCCATGTCTGCTTCCATATCTGAGAATTATATGCTGAACATGAGCGGTCCCAGGACAGAGCCCTGTGGGACACCACTTGTGACTGGCTCTGAGTCTGACATGGCACCAGTGAGTTTGACTGTAGGGTTTCTATCCGATAGCTGGTTTGCAACCCATCTTGTGACATATGGATTCACATTTCAGCTGTTGATCATTTCTATGATGCCAGAGTGTCGAAAGCCGTAGGCAAGTCCAGGTAGGCTGTATGGACCGCTGTGCCCTGGCTCTAGTGACTGATTTGAAAAGGTCAACCACGTTCATAAGGCAGGATCTGCCCTCTACAAAGCCAAACTGGGTGAGATCAAGTGTCTAAGTCCCCAATGTCTCTGTGTATGGAGTTCCATAATGATCCTTTCCATAGCGTTGCAGACCAGGCTGGTTAAGCTTATGGGGTGGTAGTTACCAGGGTCTGTAGAGGTGCCTCCTTTGTGGAGTGGGACTACTGTTGCTGTATGCCAGTGTCCAGGTACATATGCCGTAGTAAGGCTACGGTTGAATAGCATTTAATGTGCGTGTGTAGCTCCTCTTGGAGTTCACGTAGCATGCAACCTGCAATACCGTCAGGTCCCATTGATGCTGTGTTTACAGCTTTGCTGAGAGTGGTTCCCAGCTGGACATCTGAGATGACAGAGAGGTTACAGTCAGCTGGGATAAGTAATTCCTCATGTGTGGGTGAGGGAGGGGAGAAATCTGCACTGAACCTCTCTGCCAGAATGTTGGCATTATCTGTGTGTTCAGTGTAGCTTTTGTCACTGTGAACTAACTTTGAACATATCTGAGTGTTCCCACCCAGGTGTGTAACATAGCAGAAGAAGGTCTTGTGATTATCTGTAGTGTCCATAGCGATGTTCCTCTCATTGTTGGCCTTGCATGTTTGTACAACAAAATGTATCTTTCTACTAGTGCTGATCAGAGATGCCTTAGCTCTACAGAATTCTGCTCTGCCGTGCAGTAGCTACCTTCTGTTGTTATACAATTTGTTCAATGCTGGGGTCCACCAGACAGGACGCCTGCCCTTGGTGGAGAGGGTCTTGGTTTTATTTGGGATTGCATGATCCATGCATTCTTGGAGATGTCCGTAGAAAGCATATGTGAAGGTGTCTGCATTGTGGGATGTGGTTTCCACTGGCCCAGTGGGCATAAAGGATACCAACTCATTTATAACAAGTGTAAAGTCGGCAAGTTAGAGGTTTCCCACAGTAGTCTTTTGTGTTGTGGGGGAGGTGGGATATGTATATCCAGGGGGATTAGTATGTGGTCAGATGTGACTAGTGAGGGGTATACTCCCGGTGTGTAGCACATTGTCCCCATGTTTGTGATGATCAGGTCTAGTATATTATCTCCCCTTGTGGGAGAGGTGACTAGCTGTTCCATTGCATTTGACTTAGTGAATTCCGGGAACCTTTGGGCTAGGGTATTTGGGGTAGAATAATGCACCCAGTGTATGTTAGGGTAGTTGAAGTCTCCCAATATGATGGTGTGTGGTGGGACATTCATATCCTCCAATGTCTTCAGGAAGGCTGACTGTGGTTCCTGAGATTGGGAGGGTGGTCTGTAACATGCTACCAGTTGTATAGCAGGTTTGCCTATGGTTATCTACACCTGGATGGTCTGTGATGCTTCATGTGTTGCCACTAACCTGGAGGTGTGGGTGTCTTGTCCTTCATGAATATGGACACACCCCCTCCCTTTTTGTTTTGTCCCGAGTCCTGGGGCCAGAAAGCATGATACGGGGTATAGCTTGGTACCGCTGGTGTGCTATCAGGAGCCTTGAACCAGGTTCTCACTTACTGCACAGACATCGAGATTGGTAGAATATGTACGTACAGATATATGTAATACACACATACATATATAGATATATGTATATACATATACATATACAGATAGATCTGACTGACAACAGATATGTCTGTATATGACTATCTCTCTCTCTCTGTCCCAACCCCTCTCACTCTCACTCTCCCTCTGTCTCTCTTTCTCACTCTCTCCCCCTCTCTCCCCACATCTATATATATATATCTGCATCTATATATACATATTATATGCATATATATATATATATATATATATATATATATATATATATATATATATATATATATACAGATATAAATATATCAATATATATATATATATATATATATATATATATATATATATATATATATATATATATATATATATATACTGTGTGAGGCACATGTGTGCAGATGTCTTGCAACAGGTGCCTGGTGTCAAAGGCATGGAGTGAACACCAGTGTGGATACTGGAGTACCATACCCCATTCAAAAACACTGATATCAGTAACCACCACATATGTGCAAACCTGCCCACCACTGCATGTGTCAGGGGGGAACAGGGGCAACAAGTGTACAATAGGCTCCCATTGATATACACAGTGGCACACTAGTCCTGTAATACCTGTACATGGAATGTGTCAGCGGACATGGTGTGTCAGCTATGGACATGTAGGTCACTGTACCCCTCCACACCCCACAATGTCCTACACGGTATGTACCTCCCATGACAGCTACAGATATGGAGAAAGACACAGACATATGCAAGTAACTGTGTCAATGCACTCAAACACAATACCTATGCAGAGTGACTGAAAAGACCACAGAGCGCACACAGACTACCTACATAGAGGTTACCACTGCTGGATATACATAGTTCGGTCCCACCCATGACAGTTGTCTAACAACCATGGTAACACCTCCAACATCCACAACACAAATTACCTATGTCTGTTGTCCTTGTCACTGCAGTATAGAGCACATGGTGGAGGTACAGGACCCTACCCACAGATACAACATACCCTGTAGTAGACCACACAGAATGAAGAAGCAAGGCTCCCCATGAGTAGATGTCAGACATACCCCTGCTGAATGTTATGCAGATAGGTAATATGCCATATGAATCACCCTGTGTAACTGTTTGTAAGGAGCAGGTATGATAATAACACATGTGTCACAAGGGGCAGGGTAGCATAACAGTATGCTGCTGTAGGCCCAGGGCCAAAAGCACACTACCTACCTAAGACACAATGCACACCCATGAACACATTGCAAACAAAATATGTGAGGTGGAATGAGTGTGCCAGTGACTGGGTGCATGTTGTGTACTGGTGTGATTGCTCACCATGACTGTCTGTCTGTCATGGTAGTGTGTGTCCTTGGTGTGAGGCCAGAGACAGGTGTGTGAGGTATTGCGATCAACACATACTACATTGCCATATGTTGTGCTGTTTTACCCTGTATGTCACTGTGGTGTAGGTAGGGTTATGGCAAGTAAGAGTAGTGTGCATTACCAGTGAAATATGTAACGTGCATTGTGTGCAGTGCATGGGCTGATAATGTTCCCCGTACAGTACCTTGATACAAACTCCCAGTGTGAGGTTGTGTATTGTACCTGAAACAGTGTGTTGACTGCTGCAGTATACTAGTCTGTCGTATGGAGTGTGCCAGGTACTGTTGCACAGTTGTCGGATGAGCACTAATATCTGGTCATTTACATGTGTATCCCTCAATAGACAGACAGATGCTATATATGGTGGTTAAGTTATATCACTGCAGTCGAGTATTATGTGTATTATGTGTGCCATAGTTTGCTGACAGATATTGCTGACATATTTTCCTTCTCCTTTTCAGGGCTATGGTTCATCAGCGGAATCCTGTCTACTTCGCTGCAGAGGAGGAAGAGATACACCAGAGCCTGGTGTGGGATTTCACTGTACTCTTTTCCCGCACCAGCCAGAACCAGCAGGAGAGGGCTGCACTGTGGCAAGACCTGGTCCGTTGGGTAAATGACATAGGCACACATAACCGGACATATGAGCAGGTACACCATCACTGTAGTGATTTAATTAGAAATGTCCCATCAGCATGCGTTGGATATCCACAGGCAGCAGCTTGCCACAGGTGGTGGGGTGTTTAGACATCCCCCCCTCACTAGACTGGAAGGGCTACTCCTAAGTGTTGTGGATCCAGCCCAACAGCAACAGCAGCAGCATACATGTGTAATGATGGAGACTGGAGCCATGCAGCAGCAGGACACGGAGCATGCAGGTAACATGCCATGTGAATAGTTGACTGTTCTGTACACTGTTAGGTTATGCATGTGTGATGTGTGTCCTCGTTTTGTAGCTGTAATCTTGGTAATTACTGTGCAAGAGTGATATCCTCAATATCAGCAGTACACCTGTGGAAGCTAACTGTTGCACTACTAAACTGTATCATGCCCACAGTATCAATGGCACAGTTGTGCCCACTGATGATAAATCTCTCTTTTCTGCAGGTCCCTCTGGTGTAACAGCAAGGCAGCCTATCCATGCTGGTGAGTGTGTAATACCATTACCTTCAATACTCTTGATACTAATAGTAATAATAGACTGAAGCAGTAGTGCTATGTGTTTGATTGCAGGTGTGTTTGTGTCTGTGGGTTGATATCTCATATACTGAGGTGTGTGCATGTGTGCATGTGTGAATGTGCCCATGTGTGCATGTGTACATGTGTGCATGTGTGCATGTGCCCATGTGTGCATGTGTGCATGTGTGCATGTTCCCATGTGTGCATGTGTGCATGTGTGCACATGTGCATGTGACCATGTGTGCATGTGTGCATGTGTGCATGTGCCCATGTGTGCATGTGTGCATGTGCCCATGTGTGCATGTGTTAATGTGTGCATATGTACCTGTGTGCATGTGCCCATGTGTGCATGTGTGCATGTGCCCATGTGTGCATGTGTGCATGTGCCCATGTGTGCATGTGTGCATGTGTGCATGTGTGCATGTGCCCATGTGTGCATGTGTGCATGTGTGCATGTGCCATGTGTGCATGTGTGCATGTGTGCATGTGCCCATGTGTGCATGTGTGCATGTGCCCATGTGTGCATGTGCCCATGTGTGCATGTGTGCATGTGTGTATCAGTGGTGACATTGTGTACACATTGTAAACTGTGTTTCCTGTCTTACTCCCACAGGTTCTCGTGCTGCTCTGGTGTTGTGCAGCAGGGAACCTGAATCAGCTGCTGTGGATAGTGATAATGATGATACCTATGTAATGGCACAGGTAGGTGTGCCAGGGTCCGTCATTGGTCAGCCAATTGACACTACACAGCTGTCGACCCCATCAATGCGCACAGTCATCCTGCCAATACATCCTTTGTCACCAATGTCCCTAGGTGATGGACAGGATACAGTGGGCATTGACCAGGGTAATGTGGTATCGGTGGCACATGCATCCCCACACAGCAGCCATGGCCAGGGTCCTGACATGGTACAACACAGGCAGACATCCAGGGGTTCTCGTGTGAGCATCCGTGGGCGTGCCGCCCCTGTCAGGCATGCCCACAGATGTCTTTCAACCTCAGCTATGTTTCGGGCTGTAATGCAGGCACAGTCACGTATGGAACGGTACACCAGACAGGGTCTGAGGAAGCTGAGAGCATGTCGCACAACCATGAGTGACAGTAGGCGTGATGTTGCGGCTGCCATCCATAACTTCACTGAGGTCATTGACAGACGTTGGGGGGATACATTAGATCTGTTCCACAACTACATGTCCATGAGCCAGGGCAATGGTGGACGGTTAAGGCGTCGACATGGCCGTATTCCAGCAACAGCAGCAGCTGGCAGCCATTGCAGATGACAACAGGCCCACGGCCACTCACATAGTGCCAGCAGCAGCCCCAGCAATGCTGGGTCTGTGCTGTCATCAGACTGCCCCAGGAGACCACGTCCATATGGTGCTGGACAGTCCCAACAGGGACCTTTCTCCAGTCACCAACCACCTGCTTCTGATGACAGTACCCAGTCTGGCTTAGTACCTGATATGGTCCGTAGCACCCCTGCCTGGCACAGGTACCGTGTCCGTGGCCACAGACAGTGATCTGTATGACCTGGCAGGTACAGTCTGTGGCTGTCCACAAACACCTGTATATGGCAGCCATGAGGTGGGACTGTGTGCATTCATACACACATGCAAAGTGATAACACCTAGGGCTAACGCATACATGCACACACTGCATCAACATTGCCCCATCTTATACTGCTGTCCCTCACCAACACACACACACAGACATGTCAGTTGGTTGTATCAGTGGCAGACTCAGGCATACCAGGTTCACACTCTGTGCATATGATGAAACTGTGCCACCTCCTGCAATCTGTAAAACCAGTGCAGGAACAGGTTAACATGGTGCTGATGCACAGGGTGACTACATAGATGTGTTGTAATAGTATGATGTTGACAACAGTACAGTGTAATGATATCATTGTGGGTATATACCAGCATGCATGATGCAGTTACAGTATGAATGTCATTGTATTGTTTTGTACACCCATAGTAATTACCACAGTGTTCTGTCTGCACATCTTTGCATACTGGTGGTGAGGCTGTCAAGGGATGGCCACCTACATAGGTAGCACAGGGGATACAACAATGTACATACTGATACTCAATGATGGTCATGTCAACTGCGAGTTGCATGCTGTCCACACACGACTCTGCAATGCGGATGTTTCAGGATGTTGATATCTGTGCAGTACTACACAACAGGTTCAAGGCTCACAACAGCACACTAGCACTACAAGGTCACACCTCATACCATGCATGACAGCACCAAAACACAGAACTAACTATGACAGGAGGGAGAGTGTCCATACATGTCAAGGATACTGTGGTGCCAGGACAGGTAGCATACATCATACTTAGTCTGGAACTGCTGAGTGAGGGCTCAGTGTCTGTTATTTGACATGTGTATTATTACAGGTATGAGCACTTGGGTATCAGGCCAGTTATTCAACATTACGAAGGTACGTGGTCTATACACTTGCGTGTGGTGCGGCTGGACCCAGCCCATCTGACATGTGAATGTCTGGGTACTGGCTTATAGTGCCTGCATATATGCACTGTTACCTACTGGAAGTCGTACACCTTGTTTGTTGTAGCATAGTCTACATACAGGCCTGCTGACTGTAGCTTTGTTTGTATGCATATTTGCCTGTTATGTTCCTGAAACACTGATTCCACCTGCAGTGCAGATTTACAGTGCCTCTGTGGATCCCTAGTGACATCTGTATTGCTTACTGTACTGATGTCCATGTCTCACTTGCCAGAACGTCACTGTTTGTCCTGTTTGCATGTAGCTTGCCTGTAGCACATTGCATATGGCTTACCTCACATTTGCTCAAGACAGCATTCATATATGCCAGCACTTACAAATCAGGAGCACTACACCCTCACATAGTCACCTTGAGTACCTTGTTCCCCATTGGCCCTATGTGTCGTTACTTAGTAGGGGAGTCACAATGCTATGGTAGCATGTGCAAAGGTCACCTGTCGATCTACTCTCAGGTCCAGTTGGTGGATCTGTGAGTCATGTGGCAATGTTACAGCTGCCTCATGTACACAGACAACCCTCTCCCCTTCCCATACACGTACAACATATGTGAGACATGCAACCACATAGCCAAACTGGGGGCTAACCTCTGTTAACTCAGCACTGGCATTCCCTGTCAGGTGGAGTGGGATACTACAGTGAATACAGTACCAGTCTCCCATAGACCTGCCACGACCGCAATCCAAACACAGAAACACACAGGTACATTATTGGACTCTCAGAATAGCATCCTGCCTGAGCAGCTGACACCTGCAAAGCAGACACACAAGCAAACGTTAAGCCAGAGCAGAGCACATGCAACACATAGCTCTCAAAGCCTGTGTGCCAAACAGTCACAGGCCATACGGCTTGACAACACACCTGCTACAGTTGTATGAGGTACCTCTATCGTCAGGTACACTGAGGTCCTGCTCACCAGGCTGAACAAGGTGACGGTCACGCTGAGCTGCCCGTCGGGCACTATGATCCACCACATAACACAAGCATACCGGCCACTCCAAGGCATGTAGAAGTATGACTCAGTCATTGTCTGTGCCAGTGTGTATGACCTCTGACACACCTCCCTGGACTACATGTTAGGGGACATAGAGGGGCTCTCTGAGCTTGTGGCACAGACTGGTATGACCTTGGCCTTGAGTAGCATCTCACCCTCACAAAGAATGCTGCCACAAAATGTAGACAGTATCATCAGTTTCTGCAATTAACATATGTTTCAGTGACATTCAAAGGGGATCCAATGCTTGTCAGTGTGGGATTACATGCTGGACAAGCCACATCGCTTTGCTTGGGACAGCTTGCACCTGTCACCCATGGGCCGTTGTATATTGGCAGAGGCTGTTGCTACACACATAGTGCCTTTGTATGCAAGGCTGACATTACATAGCCACCTACACAGGTATCACACGGGATAGGACACTAATAGAAATGCTACTCAACAGCAGCAGTGTAAACCTCAAGATGCATGCAGTGGGAACTGTCCTTAGCATGGGGTACAGCAATATCCGTGCAGTAACAGACTCCTGGTACAAGGCTCCCAGGTGCACACCATCAGTGCCAGGTCATTCCTGATACCATGCTTGTCGTCCCCTACACATGCACCAAACCAGAACAGGGGGATGTATCCACAGGCACCTCAGAAACACACACTCCCAGGTTGGTGGCACTGCACAAAGCATCAGAGCCTATCCATGTGCAACTAACAGTGGGTTAGACTGCCTTCAGGTTCATAGCCTGGCACACACCACACTCCCATACCCAGGAAACCCACTTGGCCTTCCTGACAACACTGGGAATATGACGGTCTCTACACACACCATTATATGGTTGTACTGCGACTACCCAAACATAGAGTGTGAGCAGTACTCTAGCTCCAAGACCCTATCTGAAGGGTTCTTATCATTCATTCCCTGCATTGCTATGGAACAACTTGTTACCACTCCCACAAGAGGTGACAACATGCTGCACCTGTTCATCACCAACATGTGGACTATATGCTCCAGACCAGTCATGTATCCCTCGCTGGTGGGATGACACCATCTACAACCCACACTGTCTAGTCACATACCACATGCAGCCCCTGCACAGAACACCACAGTCATACAGTTGTCTGATGCATATTCCATGTATTCACATGAGGCAGGATTCGGACATGGGAACTATTGCAGTTCACAGGTACGTATGTGTAGATGGCACACACATACATCATGTGTGCATTGACATTACTGATATAATGTATGTCGTGCAATATTGGGAATGACACCCCACACACATGGACAAACTGTGTGACAAAAATACACATGGCATTTGTAGGATGCAAACCCCTACCTAACTATGTTAGATCACTTGTGAGAGACGCAGTAGCAGAGCACGCTATTTGCATTACTGGGGGGATTGCTTTCTCCTGCTGTACTTATAGGGTGCTGACATCATCAGTGTTTAGACAGTGGAATATGCAGCATGTGTTGTGTAGTAATAGTTGCCAAAAGGGACTTTTTTCTTACACATGAAATTGCACACACTACTCCCTCACACACATTTACACACACACTGTGCACTTGCAGGATTCAAACCCCTATCTAACTATGTTATCTCATTTGTGAGAGACGCAGTAGTAAAGCGTGCTATTTGTATTAATGGGGGGATTGTTTTCTCCTGCTGTACTTATAGGATGCTGACATCATCACTGTTTAGACAGTGGAATATGCAGCATGTGTTGTGTAGTAATAGTTGCCAAAAGGTACATTTATCTTGCACATGGAATTGCACACATGACTCCCCCACACACATACTGTGCACTTGCAGGATTCAAACCCTTACCTACTTATGGTTATGACACTTGTGAGAGATGCAGCAGCAGAGTGCGGTATTTGCATTACTGGAGAAATTTCTTTCTCCTGCAGTACTTATAGGGTGCTGACATCATCAGTGTTTAGACAGTGGAATATGCAGCATGTGTTGTGTAGTAATAGTTGCCAAAAGGGACATTTCTTTTACACATGGAATTGCACACACTACTCCCCCACACACACACTGTGCACTTGCAGGATTCAAACCCCTACCTACCTATGTTTTGACACTTGTGAGAGATGTAGTAGCAGAGCACGCTATTTGCATTACTGGGGGATTGCTTTCTCCTGCTGTACTTATAGGGTGCTGACATCATCAGTGTTTAGACAGTGGAATATGCAGCATGTGTTGTGTAGTAATAGTTGCCAAAAGGTACATTTATCTTGCACATGGAATTGCACACATGACTCCCCCACACACATACTGTGCACTTGCAGGATTCAAACCCTTACCTACTTATGGTTATGACACTTGTGAGAGATGCAGCAGCAGAGTGCGCTATTTGCATTACTGGAGAAATTTCTTTCTCCTGCAGTACTTATAGGGTGCTGACATCATCAGTGTTTAGACAGTGGAATATGCAGCATGTGTTGTGTAGTAATAGTTGCCAAAAGGGACATTTCTCTTACACATGGAATTGCACACACTACTCCCCCGCACACACACTGCGCACTTGCAGGATTCAAACCCCTACCTAACTAGGTTATGACATTTGCTAGAGATGCAGTAGTGGAGCATGCTATTCACATTACTGGGTATAGTTTCTGCTCCTGACATATGTATAGTGCGCTGACATCATTATGGATGAAGAGGTATGTACATCTGTTACTATCCATCAGTACATTGGAGAGCATATCTATGCATTAACTTTGCACAGGCACAGTGGCCTACCGTACTCTGGAGGCAGATGCCAAATACACTGTGGATAGCCTTCTGTATTCCCTAGGGACAACAGTCTAGTATTGCACTCTATGGCCATATGTTTACCTGTCAGATGCAAGTATCTGTTGCTCAGATACTGTTTGTGGGTCTTTATTGCCATAGCCTTCCCTATCTCTATCAACAACGTGTGTACTGTGGGAGATGTTTGCATATGAGTGGGATCCAGTACTTTACTTATGTCTCTGATGTAACTTCACTGTGTGCACTGGGCAGATGTCTGTATTGTGGGAGGTTCCTGTGTTAACACATAGAAATGCCAGATATGTGTGTGCAACTGCTGAACTGTGACATGGCCTAAGTGTGTGAGCATGCCCAGTTTGCAGTTTGTATGGCTTCTTGACTGCCACGTCTCATTTATCTAAGTGTGCGAGCATGCCCAGTGTGACCTTTCCTTATGTTGGGATCTGTGGACCACCACATTTCTGTTTGTGTGTGGACGCCATCTATATATCACATGTACAGTTGAGTGTTGGACATCAGGTTGGGTTCTTACTGCCCAACTGCTTTGTGTCTGAACCTAACAGGCATTATGCTGTGCCTGCAGGGTCACCATGGGATAGTTTGCATACAGTTGTCATCATCCTTTCCTGCTGACCAAACAGTTGTATTGTCGTATAGTGTACTGGTGCAGAACTTTCACTGTGGTGGACAGTATAATCGATTTCAGTCCTATCACTGCTTGTAATATTTATAGTGAGCACACCAGACTGGTTGAGGGCCAGTTGTGCAGATATGACCATGTTGCATTTTGTTCAGATATGGACAGCATAGTACATGATTATCCGACATTGTTAATGTATTCCACAACTTGTGTGGATAGTGACAAACAATGGCCATGTGCCCTAGTCCATTTGTAATGATAGTCAGAGAGTGTTTGTCCTTCAACACACATTTACTGGTGTTTACCATGACATATGTCACAGTTAGTGTGCTGTGCCTCTGTCTACCCGTGACATACAGGTGATATCCAGGGTACACCTACCATCTCCCATCCAGTCATCATGATTCCTCTGGATGACAGTCACTGAGGGACTCCCTGGATATCCTGTAGTGGGAGTTTAGTCATGAGTGGAGTGAGCTTCTGGGTTATGGACCAATCGGTACAGCATGTCCTGTTTATGTCTGTGCTGGGGTTCAGGCCTGTCAGCTGCATAGGTCATCAGCATTCAGTGTTTACATGGTGCCAAATGTCCATTGATACCAGGTTGGTCATGACTCTATATATCAGGCACAGTTCACCTCTAGCCAGGCAGTATGGCACTGTGTGGAGCTACAGTTTCTTTACTCAGGCGACACATGGCATCTGTAACAGCTCTGCAATCCTCCTGGTGGGGTATTTGTGTGGTCTTTCCAGTTGCTGCAGGTGTCTGCTACGGTACATCCCTGAAGGGCCATTGTACACAATTGTGAGGCTGCTGATGGATGACTGGAGACATTGACCTACCTTAACCAAGCTGTGCTTACCTTCATGATTAGGTGGGTATATGGTATGTTTCTGTAACCACTACAGACACATGGTTGTCACATGCAGGATATCTATCACCTTGTGTCCCCAGGTCTCTTATTGCTCTTGATGTACTTACTGGGTTAACACCTATGTGGTAATTTCTGGCCATGTACTGTGTTTCCACAGGGGTTGACTATACACTATTCTGCATTTAGCTTGCTGACATGGCTGTGGCACCACTTGTCTGTTTTATGTGTACCTTTTGTAGGTTGCTTGTGTCAGCTGGAGGGTCCGATATGGTGGCCAGTTTGTAGTCCTCTGCGAACCTGTTCAGACAGAGTCCTTCCATGTTGGCCTGTACCTATGTGACATATATAGCATGTAAGACAGGTCCCAGGACCATGCCTTGTGGGATGCCAGTTGTACCTGGTTTGCAGTCTGCCATGGCTGCAGCATGTCTGCCAAGTCAGTTCTGTCCTTGAGCTGGTTTGCAACCCATCTACTTGCATAGGGGTTTATAGTTAGGCTGGTGAGCTTATCTGTACCGCCAACTAGGGAATTGTATGGAAGGGTTTAGCAAGGTCCCGATTGGCTGTGTGATCAACATTCCCCACATCAATGGCCTTGGTGCACATTTCACGAGTCAGACATGTGTAAGGGGCAGGATCTGCCCTATGACAGCACACTGGGTAGGGTCCAATGTCTGTAGGTACCCAATCTCGTTATTCATGGGATCCATGATCATCCTCTCCATTACTTTGCCAACCTAGAGCGTCGGGGTTGAGGGGTGATAGTTTGCAGTATCCATTCAGGCAACCCCTTTGTGGTGTGGGACCACTGCTGCTGTACACTGCTCTTTGGGTACATATCCTGTGGTAGGACTGATAGTGCGCAGTAATGCTATTTGCTGTTCCATTCTTCTTACAGTACTTGTTGGACACAACCCAGGACACCATCTGGTACCATTGATGCTGTGTGCTGTGCTTTGTGGATGCTGGCTGTTACCTCAGCATCTGCAATGTTAGGGGGCCAGCACTCCCCTGGGATAGATATTTGGCAGTTAGGTGCTGGTGGGGGGTTTGGAAGGAATCTGTTCGGTAGGCTGTTGGCAATGTGTGTGGGTTTGGTGTATTGTTTGTGATATTAGAGTGCTGCAGAGCATATCTGTGGATTATCACCATGGTTCCTACCATCAGGTAGGACAGCTGTGTGATAATCCTTTGTGTCCTGCACAATTTGTATCATCATAGGTTCATAGGTTCATACTAGTCTATCTGCCCTGGCCTTGTTTCAGCATGGACAGACTGTGTGTGGGTCTCAACACCCCTTGCAATGTGCATATTATGCCCACGTAGGGTTTACTTTCCTAGATGTGACACAGGGATGACCCCCAGTGTACACCTACTATCTCCCATGCACTTTACCGGATTTCTCTTGTTGAGTTTGTGTGTGGAGCTCAGCCTATCATGGACTGGGATTCTGTTCCAGAGTGTCAGGAGCCTCTGGGTTATGGATCTGTCCCTCTAGCACATCCTATTAATCTATGTCTGGAGGTTCAGATATCTCACTGTGGTGTGTCTGCTGGATTTGGGGTTTCTGCAATGGAGCATGTCCATTCATTCTGGATTGGACATGGCCTTGTACATCAGGCATACATCATCTCTGACTGTGCAGTATGCTTCTGAATTGGGCTGTGGTTTCTTCAGCCAGGCTGCAGATGTCCAATGTTTGCACCCTTTATCCTGTTGGTGGGGTACATTTGGGGTCTTTCTGACTGCTGCAGGTGTAAGGTAAGGTACATACAAACTGGGGCATTGCTGTCACGTATGGGCCTGATAATGGAAGAGTATGATGGCACAGTGACCTCTCTAGCTCTACATGTGCATCCTTTCATATTAAGGTGGGCAATATAGCAGGTCTTCCTGGCCACCTTGGCAATGTGAGTGTCACATGACAGGTTACTGTCCACTTGTGTCCCTAGGTCCCTGATTACTTCTTCCATATATAATGGATTGCCACCTATGTCATACTTTGTGTGTGCCTTGTTTGGTATTTGTTGAGACATTCATACTCTGCAGTGTCTTCAGGAAGGCTGGCTGGGGTACCTGGGTTTGTGTGTGTGGTCTGTAGCAGGCTTCAAACAGGTACACAGTTTGAGACAGTGTTACTTGCCCATGGATAGTCCATGCTGCTTCTTGCTGTGGTACCAACCTGGGGGTGTGGTTATCCTTGATAATTACTGGTAGCCACACTCCTATTGTCGTGTGTTCCATGTTTTGGAGCTGTAGAGCATGGTATGAGGCATAACCTGATAGTATTAGGGTGCTCTTCTGGGCCTTGCCCAGGTTTCTGTTACAGAACACATATTTCCATGCTGTGGTGGGTTTGGTCTGCATGCACCTTGCAGGTTAGACTTCTGATGTTGGGTAGCATTACGTCCAGGATATTATCCCTTGTGCTACCTATGGTGGTGGGTTTGCGTTTCCGGACTTACCTATTCCAGGCACAGTGGGGGTGACAACAGCCTTTGCCAGTATCCACACAGCCAGGTGTGCTGGGTGCATGCCATCCCTAGCAGGTGGGGCATCATGTCTTGCTCGGCATGTCAGCCCAGGCTGTCAGCCATGTGTTCCCCCTAGCTAATAGCAATACCTCAGCCAATTATTGTACTTGATCTTGTTGTCTTCATAGTGTGGCATCATGCTTGGTGAGGGTGAGATGTTAGGTTGGGTCTTCATTTTTCCATATAGTAGATGGTGTTACATTGCTTAACACATGGCAATCATGCCTCAGGTGGTGCTGCAGGGCTGCCTCTGTCGGGTGCACATACTACACTCCCTGTACATGTTTGAGAGCAGGTTGTGTCATGTTAGGCATCCCTGTTACTATATGAGTGAGTCAGAGAGGGGTATCATTCCCAGGGTTCCTACTGAGCCAGTGTATGTGCTATGCGTTGCCTCTTTGCCAAGGCCAGGGCATACTGGGCACACCTCCTTCTGCCTACTGGGACAGGCTCAGGTTGTTCCTCCTCTGAGTCACGCTCTGCCTGTGATGGCCTTGGCAATGGTGGGGGGCTGTTTGTCCCGGCCCTATGCTGGACCTGCTGCAGCTGTTTTTGCAGAATCATATTATGTAGCATAGCACATACCATGACAATTTGGGTACATGTAGTTGGTGAGCACTGCAAGGCTCCACCAGATGTGTCCAGTACCGGAACCGTGACTTAAGCAGCCCAAACACGCGCTCTATTACAGTACGTGTTTGTGTGTGTGCCTCATTATGGCGTTCCTGTTCGGGTGTGTGTGCATTTCTGATGGGTGTCATCAGCCACGCTCCAGTGCATAACCTGCATCCCCCACTAGGTGACCATGTGGGATGTCCCCATTGGCAAATGTCTGGTACAGCTGCATCAAATGCCAGATATGGGAATCATGGTAGCTCCCAGGGCAGCCAGCACACACATTCATTATTATGCCCTGGGCATCACACATGACCTGGCAGTTGATGTAGGGGAAGCCCTTGCGGTTAATGTAGGCCCTACCCCGCTCTCCGGCTGGTGCTTTGATGCATATGTGCATGCAGTTTATTGCACCCACTACCACAGGGCATTCCGCTATTTGCTGGAAGAGACGCATATTGCTGGCCAATACCTCACAGGCACTGGGGAAATATACATGCTCACCGACATGTGCTGACATGGCATCCAGGAACTGGTGCAGTACCCTGGAGGCTGATGCCTGTGATATCCCCATCATATCACCAGTTGGTCTCTGGAAGGTACCTGTTGCTAGTATTTTTAGGCCAACACATACCTTGGTTTCTACTGGGATGGGTTCCCCTCTGTTGGTTCTGTGTGTGAGGCGTGGCCTGCACAGCTCAACAATTTGCTGCAGGAAGTCTCTGTCCACGCTATAGCGCTCCACTATCTCCAGCTCATGTAACCCCTGGTAGGTGACCCTGGGCCTGTACACTCTTCTCTGTCTCCTCACTGTGGGTTGTCCGGCAGCATTTCCATTGTCACCACCCTCAGAAAGTCTCTTATGTCTCCTTATGACAGCTATGGCAGCCCCTAGCATGTTTGGTCTGAGTGCATCTTTTTCAGTTTTCACTTCTACTGGCTTACTCCTGTCTTGCAGTGTCTCTTGAGAGAAACATACTGCAATGCTGTTTGCAGTGTTTTAAGTGCTGGGCTGGACTTGTATTCTGCCTGTGTAATTGCCTGCTTCTAATTGTTTTCACCTGCTACCTCTACAAGTATTCCCTGCTAGTTTCCTACTATTTCTTCTGCTTCCTTTTTCCTCTCTGTTTCCTCCGGGGGGAGCAGCAGGCATACCAGCGAAAACACGCTCTAGAATCTGCTTATTCGGATAAAAACATGCACACACCAGCGCAAACAGGTTTACAGATCTTTAAACAGGCTCCTACATGCTTACTCTGCCTTACACGCACGCACTCTGTCTTACACGCGGCTCCCAGACACGCCAAGATGCATGCACAGCAAGAAACTTTGGTGTTGGCCACAGTGTACACCTTCCATTTCTTGACTTTCCCATGCTTATCTGTTGACACTCCTCTTTTTATGCTGTGTGATTGACATCTTTCACATACCACTTTGCTCCAATGAGCTTGATTTCTTCCTGACATTCCCCCCTGTGATGTCACCTATCTCTTACTCTGTTACTCCCCCTTATCTAACTTTTACACTACATGGAATGTGCTCATTTGCTATGTGACAGTGTGATTCACTATCCTACCACTCATTTACATAGGATTGCCTACTAATGCTTAGTTACATGTCTTACACTCAGCTTCCCCCCTTAGCAACCACTAGACGGTGGCCATGTTGTTTTTGGTCTGCTAGTCCCTGCATTGCAAATCAATGCATTACATAAAACCCACATTTGTGGGTTTCAAACCTTTATTTTTCTGTTTTATATTGCACAGCCTGTTTGCGCTGGGCTGCGCTGTGTTTTAACATCGCTGATCGCCGAAAAAAAAAAAAATTTTTCATGTTTGCATCGGGTTACCATGCCAATGGCCACATATTTGGCCATTGGCATGCTGACTGAAACATTTGCACACTTTATTTGGAGCTGTCATGGCTCCATTGTGTTATTTGCAGTAACGTACTCAGTTGTCAACTGAGTACATTTTTACACCGAATACGACTCTTACACGGGCTGGTTTCAGCTTCGTGGATCGCTAATCTACCTCATTTGCATGCCTTTCGGCTGCAAGTGAGGTGATTAGCATATCAACGCCCTGCCCATGTAAGAGTCATTTTAGCTGGTCTCTTACATGGGATTTCGGGCTGTTCCTGGATTGCGATGGCTGCATGGAGTCTTATACGACTCTTAGACTCCGTGCAAGCCATCGTAAATCCTGCTGACTATCAATTGCATTTTTGAATTAGATCTGAAAAATCTTGTCCTGGTTTTATCTATTCAGATGCACAATATGTTTTTGAATAATATTATATATAAAATATTTCATATTCTGTTTATACCACTCAATATTATATAGTTAAGTTATACTACCTATTATGCTATGAAATGGGAAACATTTCTTAGTCCCATAGCTAAAATATATACTTTTCCATTATGGTGTGAAATCATCTGGTACCACAGTAGTTATCCAAAAAACACTAAATCAGAGAAGTCATTAGTCATCTTTTCTAGAAAATGTGAATGTCTCAGCATCACACCAGTATATTAACGGGAATTCCATAATGGAAAGGGCTGGACCTACTACCTCTCTTATTACTACATTAACTTGTAAATGTGGATCACTGTTCACCACTCTCAAATGAAGTCTGTAATATGGCACTATAACATGCTTTGACATGTTGGAATAGTGCAACTCCAGCTTTAACTAGACCAAAGAAAAACTTTAACCTAAAAAGACAGCGAGCCAGATTCAGTAAAGTCTACACTAATTGTACACGATATGTATTCAATAAAATTCTTATCACATTTTTTATGCTTTCTAGTCAGTCAGAAAGATTACATTAAGTGTACATGTAGTCTACACTTTGTGGTAACCTGTATGAATCCCTGTCAATATTTAAAGCTGCAAGAATATCAGTAAGAAAACTAAAATTAGGAGGAAGAAGGTGTGCGTTATGTCTGAGTTGTCTGTTCACTCAGAAGAGTGTACACTTAGTGTAGGCTTTATCGAATCTGGCCCAGAACTGCATCAGTTTGTGTTTCTTCAGTACGTAATGAACTGCATGACTTGCTTTCATACAGGACTATCCTGTACTTATGGCCTTATTCAAAAACAACTGTTTTACCCTGCTGAAGGAGAAGACCAAATGCAAATGCAGATGTTGCCTCAGATTACTACTTATCTCAGTGAATAATTCATTTCATTAACTGAACTTGTTCCGTAGTTACCTTACAATTATTAAATTTTGACATAAAATGAACTTTTTAGCAATGAGAAATCCTGCTGTACTCTGATTTTCACTTTATTCTAGTACTACTACTATTCCATATCCATGCTTGTTTTTAATTTATAACACATTTCAGACCAGGCAACATATTTACTTCCACCCCCATATATACACTGTACTTTGTACCATTTTATATGCTATTACTAACTTGTTACATAAAAATATTCCACAAAGCTGTAGTTAGTTATGAATGTCAGACAAGAAGTCTACCATTTTCAATGAGTCTCAGAACATCTCTATAGGCAGATTGCCAGGTTACTGTAGCTGATGTCTCAGAATATTGGAACTGGTTAAGTCAAAGAAGATGTAGGTCTTAGGAATGAATTGTGATTTTTAATGTTTTTTCTAGTCAAGGCATAATACTGGGATTTGTCCCCCGCCTCAATATTGTGCGACCCTGGAGTTGATATATATAGTCAGGGGGGTGTGGGGGGCACAGCCCCTCACCTATTTTCATTTAAAAGAAGAAAAGAAAACAAAAAGTACACATTTTAAATGAAAATAGGTGTGGGCTTTGCCCCCCACACCCCCCTGACTATATATAATCAACTCCAGGGTTGCACGATATTGGGGAGGGGGACAACTCCCTGTTAATTGCCTTGAATACTGGTTTTCGATTAAATGAGACTTCGACCAAATGAGTTTCTATCAAATGGTCTGTCGATCAAATGTCTATATATATATATATATATATATATATATATATATATATATATATATATACACAGAGAGAGAGAGGGAGAGAGAGAGAAATACACAGAAACTAAGAATATGAGGGCTTGCTCCAATATTTGAGGGTGCATAGTGCTTGGCCACTGCAAAAATGAATTGTTTTGTAACATTTTTAGTGTCTCTTACTCAGTGATTGATGATTTATGACTTTAGATCTTTTAGTTATGATTAATTATGTGTCAACTAAAAGACACGACTAATTACTGTAGACCTCTTCAGATTAACACTGTTTATGCATGTGGCTGTCTTCAGTTACTAGCTGTTGGGAATAACCCAATGGACTGAGGGTAGTGTTACTTGTTGTGTCTTTCGGCTTTTCCCGGTTAGGGGTCACCACAGCAGAACTCCGGTCCAGTAATGATTGGCAGTAGATTTTTACATGCCGAGTTGCCAGCCCTGATGCACAACCTTCAACGAAGGTATGCCCATTCATGCATGTCTCCACACAAAAGATGCTTTAGCTGAGAATCAAACAGGACAACGTCTTACTGTGAGATGACAACGCTACCGCAGCACCATCACCACTGCAGTTACTGAGGGTAGTGTTACTGGTGGTCTTTAATCAGGATTATTTGGTCAAAAGTCACACTGCCTGAAAAGTCATTTGGGAGAATAACTTATGTAATATGTGCAGACATCAGTGAATTTAGGACAAGAGTTGGTGTTTGGGCTGGTGTAAGATTTCACATTTAGGATCACATTTAGGGGTATAATTAAAGTTAGCTGATGCAGTGAGGTTTGTGTCCTGAATGAAGGGGTATGTTGTAATGTTTAAAAATATGCTTCTGTGTTGTGTATTTTAATAGAATGTTTTTTTCACATAACCAATGTTCAGTACTTGGAGTTTTTGTTTATTAAATAGAGTCACTGGAGTTTTATGAAATTATGTGGCAATCAATTGTCCTGCACCCATTAGCTGCTCCCACTGCTGTGCATGTCTGTTGTTGACTTTGTTGTTATTTCCATCATTTATCTATTTAATGCTATTGAGCTTTGTCAGAGTCCTGTAATAACCCCATGAACATCCACCACCATCTACTAAGTTTACTAGACAAGTAGGGAACAAAACTGATTGTCATGTCTTACTTTTATATCACACACACACACACACACATACACACACACACACACACAAACACACACGCGCGCATGCACATGTACACATTGTCATACCAACATGCCACACACATCAGTGGACAATTTAAAGTCCACAATTTATACATCGCATATCTTTGGGCATAGGAAACCAGAGTACACTGAGAAAACCATGATACATGGAGAACATGCAGGCTCGACATAGAGGATATCTCAGCTAAGAAGCAAACTGGTGGACCTCATGTTAACACATTGGTATTTGGCAAAAGGCTATATCAATTAATTTTAGGCAGACAAAGTCATGGCTGAAAAAGCAGTCTTCTACTTGGTTAAAAATAAATAAAGAAATAAATCTTATTTACATAAACACATTCATTTAAACACAGGTGTTGCTTCAACATTAAGACAGTGGGTGTGCAGTCACCTAGTAAAGTGATACAAAACACTTCAGATCCTGGCCAGTTTCCCAGAGGTTTGTAAACTTTGGGTTTAAAAAGTTAAATGAAAACAATATTCCCCTAGCATAGTCAGCAATTATTGAGAAAGAGGCAAATCCACAATAATATCTCCTAACTCAAACCTTCTTTCTAAGTGTTTCAGACCAGCTCTGTATTAAGGCTGACATGGTTTCTAATTCGAAGCTTCCTCTAGAAATTATTGAACATGTATTGACTTAGCCAGCCTTAGTTATTCTGTGCCTTGGAAACATTGAAATATGATGGCATTGTCATCAGAGACAGATGCATTCCCTTTCTATATGCTTCCAGTATGGCTCAGGGTGCCCTAGACACTTGGTACTTTTATAGATGTTGTAGCCTGCCACTGTAAGTTCATTGTCAAAGGATAGTTCAGATACAGTGCACTGCTGTGAAAGCCACAACTACAAGATATGACTACAAAGCATAATAATAATAATAATAATAATAATAATAATAATAATACTAATAATAATAATAATACCCATGTGTCAACCAGGTAAGCCCTCTAGGGGCTGATGGAAGTAAACCCTGTATTACAGGAACTACAGCTCACTGCCTTAACCTTGTGTAATAACTGCTAAGTGAGAGCTAAATGTATATTGAACATATGTTAGTAGATATCAGACCTTACCTTCTTGCAATGATATGGAAACCTGATATATGGTGTCTGGTAGACCTACAGAATAAGCATTATAGATCATAACAAATAAAAAACTATAAATGAATAAAAGTAATAAATAAATAAAATAAATATATATTTAAATAATAAAGGTTTCTGTCGAAACCCGTCTTTCTGATAACCAACTCATATTAAATCCAAAAAAAAAACCAAACTCCTCCTCTTCCTCCCTAAAACACTTGCCCAGCACAAAGCCTCTTTCCCTACATCCTCTCTCAACAACACCATTATAGGTTCATAGGTTCATAGGTTTATACTAGGCTATCTGCCCTAAGGCATTTATAAGCCTAGCCCAAATTTTTGTGGCTTACGCCACCCCTTATATGAAAAAATACTGTGCCCATTAGTTTGTTGTGCCTCTGTCCAGCAGTGACACAGAGATGATTCCCGGGATAAACCTACGATCTCCCATCCACAGGTCAAGACCTCTCTTGAACAGAGCCAGCGAGGCGCTCCGCCTCACATGGATCGGGATTTTATTCCACAGCATAGGGAGTCTCTGAGTGATAAATCTATCCCTCCAGCACGTCCTATTTATATCCGTGCTAAGGTTTAAGTCACTTGCTCTAGTGGTTTTGGTGGATTTGGATTTTTTGAGGTGGAGCATGTCCATTAATTCCGGGTTGGACATGGCCTTGTATGTCAGGCACATGTCACCTCTGAGCAGACGGTATGCAACTGAATAGAGCTGGAGTTTCTTCAATCTGGCAGCATATGACAGATTTTGGAGTCCCTTTATCCTTTTGGTGAGGAACTTTGGGGTCTCTCCAATTGCTGCAGATGTCGGGTGAGATACATCCCGAATGGGGCATTGTACTCGATCATTGGTCTGATAAGTGAAGAGTACAGGGAACAATGACCTCACTAGATCTGGATGTGAATCCCTTCATGATCAGGTGGGCAACGTAGAAGGTCTTTCTAACCACTTTAGCAATGTGAGTGTCAAAAGAAAGGCCACTGTCAACCTGGGTCCCCAGGTCCCTGATAACCTCTTCTGTGCTTAGTGGATTGCCACCTATATGGTAGCTTGGGGTTACCTTGTTTTTCCCGAAGGGTATGACTATACATTTTTGGCTTAACTTCAGGCCATGGCTCTGGCACCAGCTATCTGTTTCCATGAGTCCCTTCTGAAGGATATCCGTGTCCGATGCACTTTCCACTATGGCGCCCAGTTTGCAGTCGTCTGCAAACTTTGTCAGCCAAAGTCCTCCCATGTTGGCCTGTACTTCTGAGAAGTAGATGCCGAACAATAGGGGGCCAAGGACCGAGCCCTGTGGGACACCACTTGTGACCGGCTCGGAGTCTGACATAGCGCCAGCAACTCTAACCCTGTGGGTTCTATCCTTAAGCCAGTTTGCAACCCATCTTGTGACATATGGGTTTACATTTAAGCTGGTAAGTTTTTCTACAATACCCGAGTGGGGTATTGTGTCGAAGGCCTTTGCAAGGTCAAGGTAGGCTATATGGACTGCCTTTCCCTCATCCATGGCCTTGGTGACTGTTTCGAAGAAGTCGACCAAGTTCAAAAGGCATGATCTGCCCTTGATGAAGCCAAACTGGGTCGGGTCCAATGTCTGCAAGTCCCCTATATCTTTGTTTATGAGCTCCATTATGATCCTCTCCATAGCTTTGCAGACTAGACTTGTTAAGCTTATGGGGCGGTAATTACCAGGGTCCGTAGAGGCACCGCCTTTGTGGAGTGGGACCACAGTTGCCGTACGCCACTATTAAACCTGAACCCCATACTAAACTACTTGGAGTTATCACTAACGATGGGTTAAAACTTGATATTCATATTCAACAAAGTATTAAAAAGACCCACCAGAAACTTACTTCTCTTTTGTAAACAAAAATTTCTGTCAACCTCCTCGAAACCCTCCCTCACTCAAGCCCTGCTCCTACCCTGCCTTCTTTACGCTACCCCTGTCCTTATTCATGTTCAAACATCTCATCACTAAACTAGAGCAAACTTATAACAAAATTACCAGATTTGCCACCACTCTTCCTTACAAATCTCACCACTGTCTTGCCCTTAAGTTACTCCAATGGCCAGAATTTTCCAAACAGCTGGTTATACCCCAGTTACTTATTGCACACACTATCCTATATGAACTATCATCTTGTCCCTCCATCCCCAGTTTATTCTCCTTCTGTAACCCCCTCTTCACCTCCATACTGACAGTAAACACCTCCTTCAGTTATACAAGCCCAACAAAAACACTGGTAAGACCCTTTACAAATACTCTGTAGCCCATGTTTGGAACTCAACCCTTCTCAACATAAGAAGCATTCAGCATAAATACCTGTTTAAGAAAGAGCTTAAACTTTTTCTCCTGAAGTCTTGGTCATGCCCTTGTCAAACCCCCATTTGAACTAGTCTCCTCTCTTCTCATCTTATCTGCTTTTCCGTATCAGCTTTTCCCTCCTTCTACTTGCTCTAGCAAACTGTATTCATACTGTACTCAGTGTAATATTCTCTAAACCTTTTAATTATTTGGCCTATGCTATATACTGTTCTCAAGTTGTAGAAAATGTACTTGTTAACTGTTATTTTACCTATGCATTGTACTGCTGTGCACACATTTCTTTGACTTCTACTAGATTTCTGTGACCCTACTTTAATATTTTGTAAATATAATTACTTGTATTATTTCTGAAGCTTTTCTCCTCGGGCCGCCACTGAAAATGGGCCCCTGGCTCAGTTGGACTAACCCGGTTTTCAAATGTCAATAAATAAATAATAGCAAACTGTGTACTCCAATTGATATGCATGCATGTGATACATTGCATATCTAATCAGTCCTACTGTTCATATCATACTCTTTGCATTTGGGATAGTACTCATCAGCACTTGATTCTGCAGGAACAAATTACTTCCATGAATGACATCCAGACCAATTTGCTTCTAGTCATGGTTAGTATGCCGTGGTAATTCAGTGAACTATGACAAGCTTATTAACTGGGTCTCATGACATTTATTTATTTTTTATTTATTTATTTATTTTACATTTGTTGACCGGGCTAGTCCAGCTGGATACATATCCCTTTTCAGTAGAGGCCCGGGGAGAAAAGCTCCAACATAAAAGCAATACATGGTGAGAACAAGTTACATTTACAATATAAGAATAGGAAATAACAATGACTTAATATAAGCACAAGTAGAAAAGCTACAGGTTAAACAAACTAGTGTTATAGGATAAACACAGTGAGAATAATGGTCTAGGAACTAACTTATCAGGGCAAATTATGAGTACAGGAGATTTGATAAGTTAGTCGGGTTCTGTGCATGGGCATAACCATTGTAGCTTAAGATGGCTTTTGAGGGTGTTTTTGAACTGTTGATGTGAGGTCATGAGTCTAAGGGTGTTAGGCAGGGAGTTCCAGGGCTTTCCAATGGAGTTGGCATACAGGGCATCACCACCCGAGTTCTTAGCTTTAGTTGTTAAGATCTGGACGTTATTAGCTGATCTAAGGGAGTTAAGGTTGGAGTAGGGGTCAAAATACTACACAATGAGGGAGTTCTGTCGGGATAGTGGATTATTTTAAAGGCTTCGTGAGTTGATTAAGTTTGAGAAGATTGGGTAGTTCCAACCAACCGAGCTTCCTGAGGTTAAGGCAGTGGTGGGTGCGATATGGGGAACCTGTTATAAATCTAGCAATATGGTTATAAGCAAGAGAGAGCATGTTAAGTTCACGTTTATTGAGGAAGGAAAAGACTGGGGATGCATATAGTAGGGTGGAGAGGAGATGTATGGGCAATAGTTAGTTTGGTCAAGGGGGTTAAGAAGTGTTTTATTCTGTACATGGATCCAAGTTTTTTGTTAACCAATTTGATGGTTTGGGTAATGTGGATGTCAAATTTTAGCTTGTAGTCAATGGTAACACCTAGTAATTTGGTACTGGCAACAGGGGCTATGATGGTTCCGTTGATGGATTTAATATGAAAAGGTGTAATGTTAGTATTTGGGAGTTCACTGCCAAGGGGTGTATTGGCATTGGGGAAGAATAGGAGTAATTTAGTTTTTGTTGGGTTAAGTAGGAGTTTCAAGTCAGTGAACCATTTCTCAACTAAAGTAAAACAGAGTTGAGTAGTAGTTTGGAGTTCTGAACGGGAGACAGCGGAGCAGATCAGGGTGGAGTCATCAGCATATTGTATGCAGGTGGATTTCGGGATGACTGAGTGCAGGTTATTTATGAAGATGGAAAAGAGAAGAGGACCAAGAATGGAACCCTGAGGAACACCAATGGTGTTTGAGAGCAGGTCTGATAGTTTGTCTTGCCACAGGACAGCTTGTTGCCTACCAGTGAGGTATGCCTTAAACCAGCTTAGTGCAGGGGTGCTAAGATATAGACTTTCTAGGGTATTAAGAAGGAGTTGGTGATTGACCATGTCGAACGCTTTCGATAGGTCAAGAAAGAGGGCGGAGGATATTAGTTTGTTGTTACGATTGTTGTTAATGGAGTCAATAAAGGAAAGGAGGGCAGTGGTAGTACTATGGTGGGGGCGGAAACCATGTTGGGAGTTAGATAAGAGACGATTAAGGGTTAAGTAGTGAAGGAGTTGTTTGTGAACACATCTTTCCATGATTTTCGCTATTGGAGACAGGATTGCTATTAGTCTGTAGTTAGATATTTCAGTGGAGGTACCTCCTTTATGAAAAGGGATGATATAAGAAATCTTCCAAGAAGAGGGAATAGTGGCTTCAGTAATAGTTCTGTTGATCAGGATGGATATAGGGTAGGCGATGACTTCAGATGCAATTTGTAAATATTCCGCTGGGAGGTGATCAGCCGCCAGGGTGGTTGGTTTAAGTTTTTTTAAGAGGGAACAAATATAGGAGGAAGAGACAGGGTTTAGGTTAAAGGAGATGTGGGCCGATTCATGAGATTGAGAGGAAGGTGGAGCAGTGGAGTTTAGTTGGCGAGCAAGGGATTGGATAGTATCGGTGAAGAAGGAGTTGAAGGTGTTGGCTACTACCTCTGCATCTTTCCCGATGTGCTTCTCAGGGGTTGGGGTGGTAGTTTTACCTGGGTGAAGGAGATTGTTAAATCCTGCCCAGAACTTCTTTGGATTGTTCTGGTGTTTATTCTGGAGGTGGCAGAAGTATTGTGTTTTGTCCTGGGTAGTGGCTGATTTGGTAGTGTTTCTTAGCTGTTGAAATTTTATGCGATCTTGGGGGGTTTTCGTGGCTCTCCATTTGTCCCAGGCCTGGTCTCTGAGTTTCATTTTGTTTTTGGTTTCTCTAGTTAACCAGGGTGCTATACGTATTTTGGATCTGATTAGTCTGTTTGGGGCATGTGTTTCTAGTATCCTAAGGAATGTATCGTTGAAGTGGGAAACACTCTCTTCTAGGGGTAGAGATTTTAAAATAGACCAGTTGCAGGATTTTAGGTCTGCAAGGAATAATTGTGGGACAAAGTTCTTTTTGTTTCTAATTAATCTATATAACATAATTAAAGGTTCATACATTCATTGTTTTAATTCAGGTATGCACCATTCAAAAAGTTTGACTGCTTAACTCATAATCCAAATGATATCAGTGTGTTTTGTCATCTGTTTGTTCCATCAAGCATTTCAGAAGGAGGCACTTTTCATCAAAGGAAGCAGGCATTTGTTTTGCAGGATTGCTACACAGTGGGAGGTAGGATTTTGCCCTTTCCTCACTGTTCTGTGATCTTAGAGTTGGTATATATATTTAGCAGGGGAGTGGGGGGTGCTATGTCTCCCTGCATAAAATGCTTTTCTTTTTGGATTAAATGAGTTTTGACCATTTGTTTTTAATGTAGTGTATGTCGAGTTAGTGGGTCAGTAATGTAGTAAATGATTTTATATATCTATATATTATATATGTTTATTTATTGAAATGCAGATACATCAGTGCAGAAGTCATCAATGCCAGCATTTCAAAACTCAACATAATGTAAAAATAACATCAAGGGAAAAAACGATTGCAGAAGGAAACAGTTTCCTTTTGCAATCTGACCATCAGAACCTCACCCCCCCCCCCCACCACACATGCATACATAATATGTTTGAGTACTCTTACTATTACAAAGTTATTTTCAAAGTTAATGTACAGGGTTTGGGTTAGAAGCAGGGTTGGAGTCAGCTTTCCCCCGCACCACTTTATTATTATCTTCTAACCCTAACCTAAGCCATGCACTGCCCCTAACCTTAAACCTGCACATTACCTTTGAAAAACACTTTCCATAACACTACAACTACACAAAACAGCTCAGACAGATGCATAAACATTTTGCTTACCTTGATAGAGATGTATTGCTAGTTACCCTGGCTTATTCAAGAACTCAATACAAAATTAAGGATGGAGATAGAGCCTGGGTGAAATGGAAAGCTGATCTTGCACAGCATGATTAGCGTAACTTATATTTTTAACCTAAAGAGAGCTATATGGATTTCTACCAATGCTGCTTCACAGGTACTGCCAGGGGCAACAAGTAGGCAATCCCAAACTATTCTTGCACAGTGTTAAAAACAAATTGGTACTGATAAACTATTCCTTAAAGTGTCTAACAAAAGGTCTTGTACAACCAGGAACTTATATGAACTAAAACACAAGATTTCTGTCCTGCACTCATCATTAACATTGAAGCCACTGATATTAACATAGCCTCAAACTTCAATAATTACTTTACCTCCTCCATACTGAAACTAGACAATGATATATCACCCATAACCTAATCACAATCCCCAAAATGCCAAACTAACTCCACTCCCTTCTCACTCAAACCAGTACCAACATCAACAATTCAAAAACTCTGAGCAAAACTCAAACCAACCACCCTTGCTGCCGACCAACTACCAGCCAAATATCTTTGCATTGCATCCATGGCCATTGCCTACCCCATCTTCCTACTTATTAGCAGGTCCATTTCTATGTGCACCATTCCATCCATGTGGAAAACCTCATATATCATCCTCCTCCACAAGGGCGGTCCCTCTACTGATCTCTCCAACTACCAACCCATTGCGATCCTATCACCCTTATCTAAAATCCTAAAAAGATGTATCCACCACCAACTCCTTACCCACCTACTAACCAACAACCTACTATCTAAAACCCAACATGGATTCAGACCATCCCATAGCACTAACACTGCCCTAATTATCTTCTCCAATACCATAAACTCATACAGGAACCAAGGGAAACTGGTTTCTGCCACCTTCATAGACCTGTCCAAGGCATTCGACACAGTTTCCCATAACAAACTCCTTACCTGCCTCTCCAAACTTAACCTCAATAACCCCACCCTACACTGCTTCAACAGTTAATTAAGCAACCTATCACAATCTGTAAAATGGGTCAACTCCCTATCCCCCCACTCCCTGTCACATGCGTCATCCCTCAAGGCTTAATCCTAGGCCCCTCATCTTTAACATATTTACAAACAATCTCCACCTAGCAACCACTAAAACTGATATTGTTCAGTATGCAGGTGACACAACCCTAATCTGCTCAGCACCCAACATCCATTTACTACAAAGTAAAGCCCAAGAATCCTTCACTGAGATAAAGAACTGGCTATATAACTACCAACAGATACTAAATCCCACAAAAACACAGCTAATGCTATTCTACCCAAATAAACACCATGACCCCACATTCATCATGCTCTCAGCCAATAGAACCCTCATCACCTCAGTAGCTGAGGCTAAACTACTAGGTGTCATTATTGACCAACAACTGAAATACAATAAACAAATATCCCAAACCATTTCTAAAGTCCATAAAAAGCTAGGATGCCTGTATCATGTCAAACAGTTCCTATCCCCCAAGTCTAGAGCTACCATAGCCAGAACTCATCTCTTATCAATGTTACCCTATGCCTCCCCAGTTCTAACAGTTCTAACCAGCATCAATAAAACCAACTTGAACAAACTCCCCACTTGCTACAACAAAATAGCTAGGTTCACTGCCAGCACTAAATCACACTCCCACCACTGTCAATCCCTACTTAACTGACACTGGTTAGAATTTTCAAACCTACTACGCTACCACCAACTCATCATAGCTTACCAAATCCTATATCAACCAGAGAAAACTCTACCTAGCTGGTATAGTAAACTTCCACAACTCCAACAGGGAGCTATGGTCAAATAGCAAATCCCTGACTGAAGTCAATCCATGCAAAAACAGCTCTGGAGAAGCCCTATTCTCCCATGAGGTTGCAAAAGCATGGAACACCCTCCCACGTAACCTCAGGATACAAAATTGTGCAAGCAAATTTAAGGACCTCCTTAAATCCCACCTCTATGCTAACCCTCTTTGCAACTGCAAAGACCCTCCCTGAATCCTCACCGCACTGTAGGCAGGCTACCCCAAAGCCTCCGATGCTTAGAATGTACTACCACCTATGAGCATTGTACCCTTTGTAAATATTGTAAATATGTACCGACGTCTGGGTACCTCATGTTCACATATTGTACTACTATTGTAAGAGTTGTGATCTCCTGACTGCACTATGTGTTTGTTTTTGCATTCAACTGTTTTTTTGCCTGGTATGATAGCATTTTTCCACTTTTTCCACTTGTTATCCAGCTACTATTATTGCAGTCTACTGTCACTCTTTATTAACCTATGTATTTCACCTTGTAACTTCTTGGAGCTTTTCTCCTCAGGACTCCTCTGAAAATGGACACTTGTTGTCCAGTTGGACTTATCCTGGTAAAACACGTTAAATAAATACAAATAAATTAAATAACTTATTCAATGTAGATTCCTTCCACATTCCATGCTTCTATACCAATATCTGAACTTTTCACATTTTTCTTGTGTTCTGTTGAAAGATTATTAAGTAATGTTTGATACAGCTCTATCCCACATTTTAAGTGTTTATATTCGTGACACCAAGACAATTCATTTTATTTGGATAACTTACAGTCATTTTTAATTTCAGTCTTAATAAAAAAATATTGTACCAACTTTTTAGCATTCATTTATTTTAACCCTGCAAAAGATATTATATCTGAAAGTAATTATACCCATAGAAATGTTTGCCCTTTGGCAAAATTCTAGGAACAAAAATATTTATGATCAAATTCTGGATTATAATACCAAACATTATATACTTTTCTAATCTTTTTTTATGCATACATTAGGGTTCATTTCGACATTCTAGAACAGTCAATCATATCCATGAGTTAATCTGCATTAACAGGATAATACCCCTGCAGTGTTTGCCAGTCATCTCCATAGCTGATGCAAAGTCCCACATGAACCAAATGCCAGAAAGCCACCATGGCTGCTTGTGAAAGATGGGTTTCTGAATTGTATATCCTTACCTACCTACCCCCTAGATTTAAGGCTGTGATTGCCATACTTGGCCTTGACTGCACTTTCTCAATGGGCCCAGAAGGAACACCCTACCTTCCACCAGCACACCACTGCCAGCCCCACTGAGGAGAAGTGAGCATACATAGCCTGTTCACTGCTCTTCCCCCATCTGTCTGCTCCAACCTGAGCCATAAATCAAACCTGGGTCACCTAGATCACAGTCAGGGCTTTAGTTCTATATGTCAAGGAGATGGTTGTCAAATATGCAAATAATTATGCCAGAGAGGGTAGGCAGTACAGAAATAATATAGCACCTAGGGGTGCTGCAAGACTTGACACTATAGGTAGAGGACCTCACCACCCTGGAAAGGAAATTATTTCACCTGTAATAATATACTGCTGTTAGATAATAGCTTATCTTTTAAATTGGTTTACATTTTTTTATTAGTATAACATTTTGTATACTTTTGATGTACAATAGCTCCTCTGCTTAATGTTTCAAAGTTGCTGTTGCATAGGTAATTCTTGTTGGAAGTATTTTACCTCCGAAATATAAGTTATTTATGCATTTAATACACAAACAGACACACATACACATGCACACACACACAGAAAAGTGGCTAGCAATGACTGATACTTTCTTGACCAAGAATATCTCAGATGTTTCACTGTGTTCAAATGAATGAACAAATTTATATAGTGCCAGACATTGCATTGCAACCCCCACTATAACTTTCAAATGTCCCTGATTTTGCAGAACATTCATGATACTGTCTCATGTTTTTGTTCTATCTCTCAAAAATGTTTGATTTTTTGATAAATTACTGAGTATTGTAGTCAGTCAATAAAACCAGACATCATAGTTTCATACTTCTTATTAGCCAGAAAATGCATGTTGATGGAAACCTCTTACTCAATTTACTTTTTAAGTGAAGTAGGTTAAATTTAAAAAATGTCCATGATTTTAGGTCTTCTACCCCCTTTATTCTTGTCTCTGCCCAGAAATCATGAAAAAAAAAGAAGTTAAAAGCTATGATTTATATCTCTCTCTCTATATATATATATACACATATATATATCTATATATATATATATATATATATATATATATATATATATATATATATATACATATATATATCTATATATCTATATATATATATATTTAGATATATATATATATATATATATATATATATATATATATATATATATATATATACAGTACATAACATCGAAACGCTTTTGACAGAGCACATAACAACGAAACCTGTAAATATCGAAAATAAATTTCAACGAAAGCTCACAAGATCGACAAACTAACTAGCCTACAGGTAACATAGAGTATGTAAAGTGCCACCACGTAGCAATGGTGTACTTTGTATCACTGATTAACATTGCGACTGCAGCCACAAATTGGTTGAACCCAGCCCAGACATCGTGGGAAAATTTCAGATTGTTGGCAATAAAACACATCTTAGCGCATAAACTGTTAATTAGTGATCACAAGAAAAATATCAACAACATAAAAATCTGGGAGCAAATTTTTAATATTATTTTGGCTTAAGAGGTTACTATCCACTTTTTCTCGGGAACCAGAATATAGTCTAAATCAACCTTAGATTAGATAGAAAATGTACAGAAAAGACAGATTGTTGGCTTGGATTTGTTAATGTTGGATTTTTTTTTTTTTTATTATTTTCCTTTTGATTGTTAGTGCTGTACCTTTGATCAATACATGAGGTTGATATATATGTGAAATTAAGCAATGGAAGCATTTTGTATATATTGTATATAATGTGTGAATTTGTAATATGGTTGTGAAAAATAATAAAAAATGATTATTGAAAAAAAAAATAACATTGCGACTGCACAGGAACTATCCCCTGGAGTGTTAGGACAAGTTTATGAGACTACAGTTTCTCAAAAAGGTAAAAAGATTTTGTTAGTGGATGGATACACCTATAACCTGGAAAAGAGCACAAAGTGTAAAAATTATTGGTGCTGTACACAAAAAATTAATGAGAAATCCAAAGGTCGAGCGATAACTGCCTGTGTAACATTAGGTGAAGAATTTTTAAAATCTGTATCTCATCACCACACAGGCGATCCTGCTCAAGTAGTAAAATATGTTGTTTGTCATTTGAAAGACAGAACTACATTTTCACAAGACTCCTCTTGTCTAATTGTGGATGATGCCATAGCATCCTCCTCCTTAGAATATGCACCTACACTTCTTAGTAGGCGTGTGTTATTACAGCAAGTTAGGAGAGCTCGGTATAAGTACAGAGGTATGAAGCTACGAAGTGATTTCATTCTTACAAATTTAAACATAGCTGATTTTCCTTTAAAAGGAGGTATTTTTGTTCACAAAAGGTTAAGTGATAAAACAAATGAAAATGTACTTGTATTTACAACGAAGAAGAATTTAGAAGATATAGCAATTAATGATATATGGTTAATGGATGGCACGTATTTTGTTAGAGGAACTGCTTGTAGAAAGTTGTATACTATTCATTCCCTTATAAAGTATGGAGCATACTCGAAAACAGTTCCCCTAATATATTGCTTGATAACTAAAAAATCTCTTAGAGCGTATAATTATATGTGGCACTGTTTGTTTGGTCTACTTGAAGTTAAATTAACTTGTCAAGTCAGCTACATACTAAGTGACTTTGAAGTGGCTGCTGTCAAAAGTATTAGAATGAATGTAAATAACATAATTTGCAATGGATGTTTCCCTCATTTCGGAAGGAACATATGGGGAAAGGTACAAAATTTGGGACTTGGATCTTTGTACAGTAGTAGTATGTCCTTCCACTTGTCAGTGAAAAAGCTTGATGCTTTAGCTTTCCAACCAGAAAGAGATGTCATAGCACTACACCATCACAAACTCCCCTTGAGTACCTTGTTCCCCATTGGCCCTTTTTTTCAATTATAAAGGAATTCCCAATACTATTCTAGCATGTCCAAAGGTCAGTTGTCAATCTCCTCTCCAGTCCAGCTGGTGAATCTGGGAATCTTGAGGCAATGTTACAACTGCCTCATTTACACAGACAACCCTCTCCTCCTCCCAACAAATTCCAACACATGTGAGAGATGCAACCATATAGCCAAACTGGAGGCTAAGCTCTCTCAACTCAGTACTGGCGTAACCAGTCAGGAGGAGAAGGAAACCACACTCACTACAATTCCAGTCTCACATAGACCTACCACGACATCAAACCAAACACATAAACACACAAAAACATACTCGGAGGCTCTAAATAAAAATCTGCCTAAGCAGCAGAGACCTCCAAAGCAGACATCCAAGCAACCGCTACCCCAAAACAAAACACGTGCAACACATAGCTCACAAAGCCAGTGTGCTGAACAGTCACAGCCCTTAAGGCTAAAAAACACAGGAGTGCACGTGCCTGGTGTCAAGAATGATATTGCTGATAGCTTGTCCTGATTTCAGTTTAGCAGGTTTCAGTGGTTGGCTCCAGGGGAGGAGGAAGTACTGGAAATCCTGCCAGAGGAGGTTTGGAACCTTGGGTTGAGGTAGCCAGGAGGTTGGTATATCATTCGTGGGCTCCCTCTATAAGGAAAGCTTACGGTAGAGCTCTTTCTGATTTTGATCAGTTTGTTCTGCAGTTGCCAGAAGAGGAAGGGGTGTGGTCGGAGGAATTATTGTTGCGATATGTGGCTTGAGCTTGCGGACTACGTAAGGCATTACAATCGGTCAGGGTGGATTTGGCTACTATTAGCATTTTCGCTAGGGTATCGGGGTTGCAGGATTTTACAGAGTCATGGACAGTAGGGAGGATGTTGAGAGGGTTGGGGAGAGTGGTTGGGGAATGTAGGGACATGCGATGGCTGCTGACAAGGGCAGTGGTGAAAGATTTGTTGAAAGGGTTAGAGTTATTACAAGGTGGGTCTTTGGATTATTTCATGTGGGGCACATTGTGTATATGGTTATATTTTGGTGCCTTCCGTGTTTTTGAGTTGTTAGGTTCTTTATGGTGGAAGGACATTATCATAGCTGAGGGCGAGGTTACTATTGCGTTATGGAAGAATAAGACAGATCAACTCAGTAAAGGTTTATTGGTGGTGCTTAAGCCTGACAGGAATGCTAGCCTTTGTCCAGTAAGGTGGGCCAAGGAATTCAGGAGGAGGCTGAAGGGGAGTTTATCCAAGTTAATTTTTTGCTCAGTGGATGGAAAGGTTGTGTCAAGTAGTAGATTCATATGTCTGATTAGGAGGGTTTTACGTTGCATGGGTTTTCCAGCCAAAATGAATGTCTATAAAAGGACATTTCTCAACGGCAGCTGTTTTTCCTATTGTGGCTTAATATAAACAAATATGTCTTTTCCACTGCTCTGCTCTTTGTGGTCCTTTGCACTTGATTCAAGTATCTAAAATTATTCTATGCTCATTTTTTATATTTGCAAAGTCAGGTGCCACTATTCTTCATGGATTCATAGCTTTAGATAATTTACATCAGAGTCAGTCCATGGACCATAGCCACATTGCCAATACCCACCTTTATTGGTTGCCAGCAAATCACAAAAAGGACAAAACAGGTTAAACTTGGAGTGAATGTATAGCTACTCATCCAGTCCTCAAGGTTTGCCTTTCATTTATCTGTGTGTCATTACTGTTCAGGTTTTAATGCATTATTGATTTTAATCTAAAGCCCCTCTTCCCTCTTATACCTATACTAACAAGATGCACCTTGCACAATGCTTGTTAGCAGCATATCTAATTCTGTGTCAGAATTTAAAATGGAACAGCAGAATGCTTTAGCTACTAAAGGTGGTAAAGAGAAGCACAGCATGACTCATACATTGTGATAAATAAAAATGAAAATGTACTGATCTTTAGGCTGCTAAAATTCATAACACTTTATCCCTAAACATTGAAGGACTGTATAGGGGTACCTATTGCAAAACAAATATGGATAAAAGTGTACTCACTTATTAATTTATTTGGGATTGTTAACCTGGTGATCAAGAAAAAAAAAAAGGAAAATTGTAACTATTTTCCATTTCTGACAGTACATGTGAGACTGCAGAAATAATATTGTTGTGATTTTGACAAGTGGACTTTGCCATTAGGACACACGTCAGGAGCATAGTCTACAGGTTAGGACCATAAGCCTGGACATGCTTATATTATTATAGAAAACTTTCAAAGGATAGAAAACACTGTTTATGTAAAGGATATTCATGGATATTCTTATTTAAATGTTGAACCATTTTTTTATCATTTTCTATTGTATTAGCTAATGACTTTTGGGTTTTCTTGTATACATTATTGCTAAATAAAATAATGAAAATGATGATAGCTCTTCTTTGCAACATACATTTTTTCAAAGTGCAAGTGTCATTTTTTCCCTATGAATAATAATGAAATTTGCTTGGGGCTAAACACTGGTTTAACCAATCAGATTTTAGGAGAACAACAAATATGACTATGACAAACAGAGGTACTGCCAGCACACCTAGCTGAAATCTTATAAATAATTATATGTCATTTGTGAATATCAAACTGATGGTTATCTTACAAATGTATTAGAACTGTATGTCGTGTATATCAAACTGATTTGTATAGATGTCTGTTTTGAAAAGATATTTGTAAAGTGATTGTGTTTGAAATGTATCCACACTATGCCTTTCTGGAGAGAACAGAAATGTACATGCACTGTTGTAACTGTTTAAATGTATATGTCGTAACAAAGGAAACTGGAAGGTTAACCTCAGTCCAGCAAACTTTAAAATATATCTGAAATTAAATAATTTTATGGACTAGGCCATAAAGATGCTATCTCACAGGTTTCAATGCAGTAACAGACACAAGGCCTGTACCAGGAAGCGTTCTGTATTGCTTTTGGGGTGAACTAATTACTACTCTGGAAGCATGGAGGTAAGAAATTGTTTTACGACTTCCAGCACCTGCCACAGATCTGAACAAAAGCCTGTGTGTGTGTATTTTTACAGGTAGGTGCTAAATTCTTCAAGCTTCCACCAATGGGGGGGGGTTTGCATATGAACTAGAAGTCAGATGACCAGAAGTGATGTCATTCTGCAAGCTATCTCAGAGGTAATATTTTAGATATTATTTTGAGAAGTCTCGAGTGAGACTGAATATTCTGTATTCTGTCTTGGGCCTGACAACAAGAAAGACCATTCACCACATCATCTGCCTTGCCCTATTAAGTAAGTTATTAGGAATTAGTGATTCTCTTAGATTCAGTCAGGAATATAGTGAAGCTTAGTTTAGATATTGTTTTTTCTTTATTTGTTTATGTCCTACAATGTTATTTTAAATATTTCCTGTGATTTTGACCTCCGATCTCACTGTGAATATATTTTTAGTATTGTCTTGTTCTTTTATTATTTATTATTAAATATACTTAAACCTTTCATTGTGGTTGATCTTTGTAGAGATATTTAAGTTTTGAGAGTATTTACATATTTATTTGTTGACACTGTGTGGGCCATTCCTAATAGCCTTGCTCTTGGTCAGACTACTTAATATTAATTTTACTCAGTAAAATTTGATACCTTTGTTAAGGGCCTTAAAGTAGCTGGCGAGTGGTTCTGGTGGCAGTAATAACTACCTTATAGTCTGGACAAGAGGGGGCATAGCTAGTAAATCTGTGCCAGCATTTCCCATATGTGTGTGTGTGTGTGTGTGTGTGTGTGTGTGTGTGTGTGTGTGTGTGTGTGTGTGTGTGCACGCATACAAATCAAATCTCAAAGAGTGTGTGTGTCAGCTACTTGGGCAGGAACACGAAGCACTGGTTGGACAGAGAAAGTTTTGGGGGGACTTGGCTTGGAAGCCTGGGTAAGGATGCATATCTATAGCTGTGCCAGTGGAGAGTCTTACTGGGGATCTGGAGAAAGAGAGAGGAACCAGCCCTGGACTGACTGTGTTCCCTGTTTGCTCTTAAGGGAAATTGTGCTTGATTGTACTTGATGCAGAGACCTGCATCTGGAAACATTGGGTGTGTACTTGTTATCCTCCCAGTGAACGCTCCCAACAGGAGCCAGTGATGAGGACTGAGACTCCTCGATTACTGGCTAAGAGGAGGGTTGTCACATATTGGTTGGCAGTGGTGGGATCCACGTCACAATGACCATGCCATTTCAGACTAAATTATATAAATGCAGCATCACCGTATTTATTTATTTTACTTTGTTTGCCTTGGCCGTGAACTGGCACAGGACCCTTTTCAGCTACCTCCCAGACCAAGTGACAATATACAATAGTTGCACAGCAGATGCAGCACATGTAGTTCTTCACATTACAATCAAACAAAATACATGATAATAATATATAAAGACTGTAGTATAGAAATATATTAACAGCATACATTTTTACAACAAAGTAGGCCAAAGAGGAAATGCAAAATAGATATAATTCTGAGAAACAAATTTAATCAGTAATTAAACTGCATGATTTAAGGCCAGATTCATTAACACCTACACTGTGTACACGATCTTTATTTAAGAACATCTCTACCACATTTTTGTGCTTTCCAGTCACTCAGAAAGATTACACAAAGGCTACATGTAGTCTACAGTTTGTAGTAACCTTTGTAAATCCCCCTAGATATTTAACTCTACAAGAAAATCAGTAGGAAAACTAAAATTAGGAGGAGAAAGGTATAAGTTATGCTTGTGTTTTTTCACTCAGAATGGTGTATACTTAGTGCACACACTACTGTACATTAAAGCACTTTTAATGTTTCTGTGTGGAATGGAAAGTGCATACACACTGTACCTTTTTGTACATTATTCCAGAGACAGAAAATACAATTGTACCTATAAACAATTATCTATAAATGGGGTGGGTTTCAAATACAACTCTTTATGCACACACCTGTCAAGTGTAACTCATTGTAAGGAACTTCTCCTCCTTCTGATTCTTAAAAAGTCCACATTGCTTACAGTTCCACACTAAAAGGGTCTGTCACACATTTAGTGGTAATATTTTTTTTTAATTTTTATCTGTGGCAAATAAAACTAAATCAAATTAATTAAAAAATACAACTTTCTTTGTATAACGTACCACATTCTAACCATTCTGTGACCTTCTTAGCTGAAGTTATTAATAAGATGTTACTAAGTGTTCCACATTTTACCCATTTGTTCCACATTATGAGACACAGTCTTCCACACTTTGAAGATGGATGGTAGAGACCTATGTGTATGCAGCTAAATCTGTACATATCATAACTGCACATTGTCCTGTTATTTAAACATGCAAGAATGCAAAACAATCCATGTAATGTAATATAATGTACACACTAAAATATTGTTTAAAACACATAACATACACAGTGAAAACTCATGCAATGTAATTACTGTGGAACTGGATTACAAAGACAAAAATATTCATCTGCATGATTCATTTCATGCATTGTTGGCATTGTGTGTATATGCATGCTTTCCTTTAGTTTGGAGAATGCAAGCACATTATCTGATACTGTTTGTTTTAGCACTAGTAACATTACTGCTTTCATTTAATGCTGATATTTATTATGCTATAACATAAGTCAAATTTTTGTCATTCAGAATCATATATGCTTGATCCTGAAGCTGCATTTAAAAGCCACATTCCACTGGTTATCAGTAAACTATATACATATTTATCAAGCAGAAGTGGTAAAACATAATGCATTTATGACTAAAATGTGACAGAACTATAACTAAAATTAAGAAATGGCTATTACATAATTAAGCTATCATCTACATCATAGATATAAATTATATAACTTAATAAAGAAATGCTCACAACAGCTTGTGACTTAAATTTCCCTCAATAAGGTTCATCATTTTAGCCTTATCATGTATCCAACTGGTATGAAGTACAGTGCTCATTGAAGTTTGCAGTCTTGGATCCAGATGGCTCATTCATGGAAGGCAAAGTAATTCTGTTTGCAGCACCATGACTGCCCATGTTGCTCTACAGTGTCAGTATTCAAATATTTTCTTACCTCTGTGTTAATGTATAGTAAACTAAAGAAGAGAATATATGTGTACATGTTTGCCTATATGTATAGATATATGTACATACAAGTGCATGTAAGTATGCATGCTTGCACATGTAGTTGTGAGTGTTTACAGGATAATTATGTATAAGTGTGTGTGTGTGTGTGTGTGTGTGTGTGTGTGATTTTGCGTGTGTGTGTGTGTGTGTGTGTGTGTGTGTGTGTGTGTGTGAGTGTGTGTGTGAGTGCGCGCACATGTGTCTGTGTGTGTGTGTGTGTGTGTGTGAGTGTGTGTGAGTGCGCGCACATGTGTGTGTTTGTGTGTGTGTGTGTGTGTGTGTGTGTGTGTGTGTGTGTGTGTGTGTGTGTGTGTGTAAATGTGCAGGTAATTGTGTGGTGTGTGTAGTTGCATGAGCATACATGTGTGTGTATGTGGGTGTGAGTGTGTGTGTGAGTGCGCGCACATGTCTGTGTGTGTGTGTGTGTGTGTGTGTGTGAGTGTGTGTGAGTGCGCGCACATGTGTGTGTTTATGTGTGTGTGTGTGTGTGTGTGTGTGTGTGTGTAAATGTGCAGGTAATTGTGTGGTGTGTGTAGTTGCATGAGCATACATGTAAGTGTGTTTGTTCATATGTGTGTATGTAAATGAGTCTGTGTGTCTCAGTGTGTGGATGTGTTTACCAGATGTGTGTGACCACATGTGTGTACAAGGTGTGTGTGACTATGTGTTTGTGTACATGGTGCCTGTGTTTGTGTGTTGGTATGTGTGTGTGTGGAGGAAGTATGCGTGTTTTTGTTTGTATATGCTTATTGTATACTTGTGTGCCTGCATTTGTGTGTGTGTGTGCGTGCGTGTGTGTGTGTGTGCTTGTGCATGTGTGTGCATCTGGTGTGTGTGCGTGTGTGTGTGCATGTGTGTGTTGGAGTGCTGGAGAAGAATACTCATTTTGAGAATTTAAGTAATACCAAGACAAAGTCTGAAAAAAGGATTGATCTCTAGGACGATAGTTTCTCTTCAGAATTTTCAGTAAAGAATGGAAGAATACTTAGTACTTCTGTATGGTTCTATGTATGCTACTTAGTTCTTCTGTGTGGTTCTGTATATACTGTATTACATAGTACTTCTGTGTGGTTCTGCATATGTTACTTAGTACTTTTGTGTGGTTCTGCATATGTTAGTACATCTGTGTGGTTCTGTATATACTGTATTACTTAATAATTCTGTGTGGTCCTGCATATGTTACTTAGTACTTCTGTGTGGTTCTGCATATGTTACTTAGTGCTTCTGTGTGGTTCTGCATATGTCTATGTGTTCATGTGTGTGAGGTATGAAATTAAGAAAGTATCTCCATGTAAATAGACAAGTACTTTTCTTCATAAATTTTACATCTTCTGGACTTCTTTCACTGACATAATGCATCCAACACTTCTTTTGTTCAATTTTATAATGTTCCCTACTCAAGTTTTGACTGTAGACTCTGTTCTCTGCATATGTATATCAGGTCTGCTTTGTTGTTATGTGTTCATTCAGTCAATTAAAAAATATACTAACTGGTCTATACAAATGAATTGTAGTTTTGTTCAAATGTAGTTCTGGACATTTTCAATAGAGAAAATTATTAATCACACAGTATATTGCACCCCATCAACAGGTTGATGAATAGCATAATTTCTGTGGCACCTAACTAGAAGCTTTCTTAAAAATCAACTAGCATCTTAATAATCTGTTGGCAGATCATATTTAGGATCATTCTGCAAGATGTGCCCAACATAATTTCTGAGTATAGTATAAATTCTTTGAAAGTTGTTGGCAGGGCCGGCCTTTGGCCAAATGGTTCCCGATGCAAAAGGTCTCCACAGCACCCCGCAACACCACCCAGTGCCCCCACCCTGATCTACCTATACCATCCAGATTACTAGAAAAGCACCCTTGCTACATCGGCACCCTAGGCAGCCACCTAGTTGGCCTATGCCTAAGGCCAGCTATGGTTGTCAGTTAAATAATACAGGCATATCAAATCATTTAAAAACATGACGATGACTGTATTATGGAAAGTAATAAAAAGTTGTGATTGCACTAAACTGCATAAAATCTTTAAGTTTGCTTAGGGAGGCAGTGACTGAAACTTAAATGGAGCACAGACTTTTTTGATGTTTTTATATGATGTACTGTTTTATGTTTTTTTTAGTGCTTGGAATATTTAGAAAAAATTCCCGATGCTTAGGTCATAGATTTGAACTGTCAACGTAATGTTGTGCTATGGACTATGTTGCAGATTTAGTATTAAGTTAGAATCCGTCCCAGTGCCCTAATCAAATTTTATAGCTAGAGCAGTTGGGGCAGAAATTATGACTAACATAACAGGCAATGAGACTCTGGGGATTTACACTTTAGTTCCACATTTGTAAATACCTGTAATAATGGCAGAACTGCTCAAGTCACAAATACTCATTACTAGATGTTTCCAAACTGCTGTGAGAATGTCAGGCATTCTCTGAATCCTAACATATGTTTTCCATAAAACTTTGGGCAATAATTGCTAACAGGCTCAAATTCTTGTATCACACATTCTTAAATCCTGAGGACTTTTAGACATGATACTCCAAGATGTCTGATTCACCAGCACTGTGTCAACTAGACCTCATCATTTGTATATCCTGGTTTTGTAAACATGACTCCCATCAGTCTATCTTCATGAACTGTAAGCTGGGCTGTTTCCCATCTTTTACAGTACACTGAACTGCAGTATTTTCAATCCTTATGTGAAAAAACATTCATTTTAGTTAGTCCACCATAAACATTTGCTATCCTGCCAACATGTGAATGTGTGCTATGACCTGCGTTTTGCATTTTAGTACCAGTTCATTTACTCATGCTTGTCAACACACTGCTTTATCAGTGCTGTTTCATTTACATGCCTAATTATTTACAGATGGGCAGTGTCATTGTGCTTATTTGTAAAGCACTTTAACAAGCTCCACCTGTGTTTTTATTGCATGTATTGTGTTTATTCACTCTCCTTCATTCTGCCAGTAATTAAGCATAGTATCTTTCTTGACCACCTGGTCAGCAAAACCAAGTGTATAAATAAATAACATTTGACTAACTTTACTATGACAGACACCCCTATAGAGTCCAAACAGATTTGTAGGAACACTTGTTCAGTACTGAAGGGCGAGGACTATTAACTCCTGGGAGTCTAGTTATGTCTGTGTTCTCACATTCATTGTTCACAAGGTATGAACTTGCATGCTCTTCCATCTACTACATCTAATAGCTAAATTGCTCTACTTTTTCTCCATTTTTAAATAATGTCACTATAACATAAAGGGGTATAGCCTGCCAGTGAACTTCTTGCCATAGACCTAGGTTTGATTATTTTTCTTTTTACTTATGCACTACATGAAGTAAAATAAGTCATTAAGCAGACTTCTGTGTCACTGTTAAAGAGGGGCAATAGTGATTTGTGAGACTTAGCCAGATAAAAAAGATAAAATGAAATAAATCATTTGATCATCATTAGCATTGTATTTCTGTATTTTATTACACTCTTCGCTCTTAACTGTCATTTGTTTCTGTTTAATGTGTCGGAGAAATCTGCGCAATAAATGTGTCATATACTGTGTTCAGAATGCAAAGGAAATTATTTAGGCGATTTAAGCATACTACATTCCTAAAAGAAGTACATGGATTACTGGTACATATATATACACACACACACACACACACACACACACACACACACACACACACACACACACACACACACACACACACACACACACACACACACACACACACACACACACACTTGGCACACACACACACATACACACACACACACACACACACACACACACACACACACACACACACACACACACACACACACACCTCTCTCCTTGTCTCTCTCTCTCTCCCTCATGCATACCTATATATATATATATATATATGGGTCTACTTCACAATACCGAATACTCAGATTATCAAATCCAACTTCATTGAACCCACTCTGTTGAATCTTCATTATATCGAACTCCTGGAACAACAAAAACAAACTCAGAGAAAGGAATCAATTGGCCACCATGGTGAACCTTGCCCTTCCTTGACTGTAGTGAGATCTCAGCGTTGGTATATTTAGTCAGGGGGTGTGAAGCCCCCATGTGGTGTTTTTTTGGTTTGCTGTTTGTTATTTTTTGTCCTGGTGGTTGAGTAGTTCCTTTACAGGGAATTATTTTCATTGTTCCGGGAGGTTGATATAATGAAGATTCGATGAAGTGGGTTCGATGAAGTCAGATTTGGTACTATGAGTATTCAATATTGTGAAGTCACCCCATAGATATATATATATATATATATATATATATATATATATATATATATATATATATATATATATATATATAGGGTAACCTACTGTAAGAGAGAAAGACTGAACACTCAAGCTTCAATTTCACATGGTTAAACCTGTCAATGAGTGGAGTTCCACCATAGGAAAGGACTGTCAGCAAGTTGAGCCAGAAGTGATTTGGGTTAGGGATATAGTTAAGCAAGGAAGGTGATGATATACTGATATTGATATGTTTGAAAAGTGTGTGTGTGAGTGTGTGTGTGTGTGTGTGTGTGTGTGTGTGTGTGTGTGTGTGTGTGTGTGTGTGTGTGTGTGTGTGTATATGTGTGCATGTATGTCAGTACACAGGTGGAGATTGAAAATGCTTAGTAGTTGTGAATCCACTGAGGCAAATAGCCATCTTATATTTATAATGCTTATGGTTATCTGAAAAAAGTCAAATGTTTTTAAGACTCACACAAATCTGATTCTTTGGAAATGATGTATCAAGAAAAGGAAGCAAGATGATCTAAATACAATTACTAACTGCAATTAATGTTTATACTCCTTGGTTATTCCCCATATTGACTTAATTTCTAGTCAAGTCACCGTCTGATAACATGACCAGACTTTGTCTGAAGTTCTTATAACTTGAAATTTCATCAGTGTTTAATCAATGTTTCTCAGACAATGTACAGCAGACCAGCTCGGTATGGGTTCAGTAAAGAATTCAACAGCAAGACGATGACTCAGGAATGTGTAACATTATGCAGCTGGAAATACATGTATGCATTTCTCATTTTTCATATTCTGTGACATAGGAAGCATGTGAATTTCACACTAAGCACCATGCAGTGGGTAGATAACATTCAAGGCTGTCATATTTTGCAGTCAGGCAACTACAACATGTTTTAGTATATTATTATGTAGAATCGGTGCAAAGGATAATACTAAGATTTGTGCATTAAGCGCACATCAAGAGCACCAATGCACTTTTATAAAGTAGAATCAACTGCTTGCCAGAAAAGCCAGGGCCACTTTCTTTTCAACCATGTTGACTTTAAAAATTATTGCTTACCACTTAAAATGAAGTTGCAGTTAAACAACATACAACTCGTTAAGGAGTTAGGTTAGTACCCTATTCTAAAAGAAATTTCACTAAAATTGCCCCTGCCATCTAGAGTACTGTCCTCTCAAATATCAGAAATGTGGGCTATATAGCATCAGTTTAGCTTCTCATAAACACTGGGTAGAAAACAATAAATGTTCCTGCTTTGGCTGACCGGAGTAGGATAATGAAATGCTGGATGTAATCATAACTACACCAACTAAATCTATTTGTAAACACTTTGAAGATACGTGACAACTGCAGGTTGAAACCAATGCAATTAAATGTCATAGCCAATGTACATAGGAAAATAATTCATAAGGACAATACTAAGTGATGCTGTACTAAACATAACCTTGTGTTTTCTTATGATAGTCTCTTATAATTACAACTTGTTTGTACTCAAAAGAACTTTGCACAATGTTCTGTCACTTTTCTGATCTTATTACTGTTGTAGTAAATTCTTCTATGTCTAATTACAACTTGTTTGTACTCAAAACAATTTTGTATATTCTTTACGTCTCTGATTTTTATAATTGAGTGTACAGCTGCTGTATTACTTTGTTCCTATTGTCTACCACAGGTGCACAGAATTTTTAATGTAAACTACCTCTGAATATACTGTACTCCACCATTTGATTACGTTGTTTTTATTGGAACTGTGCCATTGTATTGTAAATTGCAACATTTTATTGTAATCGACTACTGCATACACTAGCAATAATGGCCCAGGTCATGCCTGAAAAGGGTCCTTAGATCAGTGTTTCTACCTAGTTATCAAATATGAAATAAAAGAAAGAAAGATTGAAAGAAAGAAATATATTTCGACGTATTTACTTCTATTTAAACATGTAATAATGTAAATGTTAGGGCAAAGAAGTAATTTCAAAGTTTAACGCAATGTTGACAAAATAATTTTGTAAATGATTCATCGACATTACTGCATAATACTTCCCTGAAAAGTCTTAAATTCAGGTTAGTTCTATTTATGAGTTTTTCAGGGGTGAGATCATTCATTACATAACTTAGATATTCATGATTTGATTGTAGCACCTTAGGTCACATCACCATGCAACAGCTAAACTTTCCAATAAAGTAGGCAACTTTGAAATATGGGCTGAATGATATATCATGTATATTATTTTGGTCACTGAATCCTGCATGGAAGATAAATTACTTATTACCCACGGGATTACAGAAGTGTAACTTCCTTAGGTATTCTAAGCCCTACACTTTCAGTGATGTAGTATTGCTAGTAAAGAAATTATCTTCAGAACAAGGGAGTAGATGTAGACCCTATCATAAATCCCTACAGCCAAAAATTAGGGGACCACATAAATAAACCAGAGAAACTGTACTATATTATTAATTAGGTCTGTATCCCCCCTGCCCTGCACATCTTCAGCCAATTCTTATTAATGTTAAGTACTAGCTCAAGAAACTTAACTTGGTGACTTGAACATGGACTGCTAAGGTGAGCTTTCCCTACTTCTCACATGAAAGCTGTGGATCCCAGACCTAACTTGTTGAGTGATATTAGGCCCCTTACTATTTGTAGGGGACATTCTGCCACTAAAAGGATAGTTTTTAATAACACTGGCAGGTGTTTTCAGATGCAAATCTTATTTAGCTCTTTGAGGGAACACAGACCAATCACTTTTAGGAGGTCTTTCTAATGAATCAAACCTTTGTCATTCTTTATAACATGTAGACTTGTATTTCCTTAGAATGGAAATTAAGCACTTTAGAGTTATCCTTAGTGGAACAGACAGCAATGATGCTATGTCATGTTATCAGTTTATATATCTTTAACCTTAGTATTGCAGTGGTGGACATGCAAAATAAATGCTTGTAGTCACAGTAAGGAAAATAAGGGACTTCAACGGTTCATCAAAGATCTGACATAAATAAGCAAAGTCAGAAAAAGTAAAGAAGCAGTAGAAGGCCATAGATTTTAAAGTGATATATCACTGTTTCAGGTACCTCTTGCCCAGATGCACCACAGAAATTGCTAGCCTTTTGTTGTGTGCTGTAAAAATGCTTAGTAAATACTGACTCTGCTAATATCAAGCACTGTTGTAATTGTAATACTAATATCAAGGATGTGGAAACTGATACATCACAGAGTTAGAATAGTTAGTGTCAGTAGGGTGGCGAGTTTAATTTCAGTTTTAGTGATCTTTGAAATTTTTGGCAGTGTGAGCATGATGTTCTTGTACTTGAAGCATTAAAATAAATTCACCAAGAATGCCTTACAGACACTTGATTGGCCAAAGCTAAAGATATCAAAAAAAAGTAGAGATGCTTTTCGGTCATCCTAAAATGTGAATAGAGATACACGCATAGCAGAAGAACATAAAGATATGCATTTCCATATTCCCAGTTAAATTAATTTAATTCTTGGTGATAAAAAATGTTAAAATATCCATTACATACGGCATGAACAAGGTATGTTAATTCTTTATGTCTAACATCACATCTATAAAGCTAGGAAATTACAACAAAGCTGGGGTTACGTACTTATCAAAGTTCTTCTACAAAGAATTAACTGCCTGACATGACAAGTGCTGCCACTCCTGCTTGAATTTCCTGGAACAACGTCTAATCTGTAAAACTCTCTTCATTCAGACTTTCTGAAAAATGAACATTTTTTTTATTTTCTAAGACCATGCGATCCAGTTCCACACCTCTCAACAATGCAGCAGTATAGAAACAAACCTAGAAATCTGTATTATTTCATTAGACAATGTGACTTCAAAATTGGCAGGTGCATTTCAGTACATCTTCACATTTTTAACAGGAAGATCACTGACGTTTGTATCAGGTATGGTCTCTTACCTGGGTGTAGCTTGAGCACCATGTGGGCCACTTCATACTTATTGCATTATTTCTTGTTTCTGTGTCAGACTGCAGTCTTAAACAATATGGACAGAGGATAGATTTTTGGATCACTCTTTAGAACTGAAACAAGCATTTCACTCAGATGATAATGGCGTATTCCCAGCTAAAATATCTTAACTTTAGAAAAAGCACAGTAAATTGATTTACAGGCCAACTCTCTTGAAGGACTGTTTTGAAGCACTGTAACAGGAAACATCTTGTGACAAATGTAGATGAGTTTTGGCATCAGCCAAAGTATGTTTGGTACTTCTTTGGTTTTGAGGGATGAAAGAAACATCTAAACCAACAAGATAAATCTTCCTAATATCTAATAGCCTAGTATAGCCCTATAGCTGAACATTACTTCTTTATAAAATCAACAAAAGTCATCAGAGATATGCGTTCAGTAATAGGCAGATGAGCTATGAAGAATTTTTCTATGAATATTTTGCTCTCTCCCATGATTGCATTAGCTCACCAGCAGGAAAGTACAGTTTTTGAAAATATATATGTTTTATTCATTTTTAGTATGTTGTAGTATTCTTCCTTAAAGGAATAGCACAATGTAATGTACACTTTTGGCATATAACCATATAGCATGCTGTGCTTTATTACTTAAATTATTAATTCACAAAATTGCTGAATTTATGATCACAAAATGATTATTTGTTTTGTACAGGGAACCCTGACAAATAATTTAAGAAATTATTTAAATGTGGCATTAGATTAAAGAAATGGCTGCATTTTTCATGAGATATGTGATGATAGAGTTTGCAAATTGCAGATGGTAGACAGGTTATTAATTATCATCATACTAACGTACATAAATCAGTGGGAGACAATAGTCTATTATTTTCTTAATTCTGTATCAAAATTGTTTCATTTAAATTGCTGTTTTTGTGAAGTATAGTTATTTTATTTTCTGTATTTTGCACTTGATGTTAATCAAATTGCCATGAAGTACAAGCAGACTTCTGTCCAAACGTATTCAAAATAGTGTGGATCTAGCCGATCTGGTGACATAAAGGGATAAACCAATAACTGTGGCACAGCCAACACAAGCTTGATTAGGAGCTTGAGTGACTGATGGAGTGGGAGGGCACTCACTGGTGATGCTTCTTAAAGGGAGGAGTGGCCCAAAAGGGGAGTTGTCCAAGGATGCAACCAGCAAGCATAGTGGATGGGGATAGTGAAAAGTGGGTAGAACATATAAACTAAAAAACATGCCAGACAGAAGCACAGATGGTAGAGCCCCCCGGAATACCGTTAAAATCCATGAGTGGCCCCAGCAATGCCAGAGCAAGGGGTAGGTGGACGATGGTAGACCTGGCATGGACTTGGGGCACTTAGGGCTGGGCTGATGTAAAAACAATGGATTTAGCAAGGCCAATACAGGGTAGGGTTCCCAAAAATGCAGCATCTGTTGAACTGATAGCAACTTTTATGTTAGTTTGCTCACATCCTCAAGTAGAACAGATTGCTTTTTTTTCACAAATTATTTTCCTGTGCCAGCTATGTCAGAGCAAGTATATATGCAAATCAAAAAGTATCAGTGCAAGCCAATATGAAAATGTAAAATGATATGTAGGCCATAAGAAAATGTCATCATTAATGCTAATGAAGGAAGTATGTTCTTCTGCATCAGACTGAAACCAACATTGCCATTCTGTTCCTCACTGACAGTGTCTGTACTCTATTTTTTCTTTTAAAACTGGTTCCCCTCCACTGTGTATAGTAATTCCTCCATGCACAAAAAGAAAACTGTAGGCTGTATTAATTATGCAATGTTTGCAAACATGTAAAACAAAGTTAAATATTCCTATTTGTTATATTTAGCTATAACTCAGTAATAGTTATCACAGAAGAACCCTTCTCAAACTATAACATATAATGTATGTTGCTTCTCCATTAAACAGTGCTAATGTTGGCTATTACTTGCCAAATTATAGAAACTATGTTTCTTCCCTATTATACAGTGCATAAAATTATATTAATAAATATGCTAAGTAAAATTAAACATTTCTGTTTCGTATACTTGGTTATAGTTTTTCATTAACTGGTACCATAGAATATCATTTTCCTTAGATCAGGGAGTTAATACAATCGTGATGTCCCTCCTCTGGGCCAGTAATCAAGGAGCCTCAATCCTTACCACTGACACCAGTGGGGAGCATTCATTTAGAACAAAAATAGATACACATAGTATTTTCAGATGCAGTTCTTTGCACTAGACACAATTTTTCTTAAGAGCACATGGGGAGCAATCTCCAGTCCTGGATATGGACTTCCTTTCCATGCCCCAAATAATACTCCACCTTTCTATCTGCAGAAATCAGTGCTCTGTCATTGTTCCAAGTAGCTGACATACACAATCTTTGAGATTTGATTTTTACACAAAAACACGCACACACACACACACACACACACACACACACACACACACACACACACACACACACACATAGACACACACACACACACAGACACGTGCACACCTGGGTAAGGCTGGCACAGATTTACCCGCTATGCCACCTCTAACCAGACTATAAGGTAGATCCACTCCTACCAGCCAGCTACTTTATTCCTCTTACCAGGGTACCCAATTCCTCTTGGTAAAATAAATACTTATACAAATGGTAGTGTTAACAAATCGGCAAGACGTGAGGAGCGTGATGACACAGTATCCCTAAATAAATGTAAGTACTCTCAAAAGTTAAAATATTTTCTAAAAGACCAGGCACAATGAACAATTTAGATATAGTTAATAATAAATAATAAAAGAAAACATGAAAATACTGAATATCTATTTAGAATAAACACCAGAGATTCAATTCACAGGACATATACAAAATAACACAGATGAAAAGACTCAGACATATACAAAAAACAATGCTTTTAGCTAATCTCGCTATAGTTTCCTAACTGACAGAAGAATTACTGTTCACTAGTTAAGTTACTTACTAAAGCAAGGCAAGATGAAGTGGGTGAGTGGTCTTGCCAGTTCCAAAACAGAGTGCTGAGTGTTTCTTTCACATGTCTTACTAGTATCTAAATACAATTTAAGTGCTTGCTACACAATAACATCACATCTGGCCACCTGACTCTGGTTCCCACATTACCCCCTCATTAGAAATCTGAGCCAGGATCTGGCACAGGTGTGTCATAATATACACCTAGGACTTTGTTAAAGCTTATTACAGCATCTGGAGACTATAAAACAAGTCCAGCCCTTTCATGTTTCTTGCAGAGACTAACCAGCCCTTCTCTGGCACCCCAGGGTAGCAATTATTTCACCACTAAAGACAATAAGAGCAGAATCCCAGCCCAGGTATTGCATCTCTGGCTGTATTCAGGCCTGTAGAATAAAATCTTTATTGCCTAAACCAAATCATTTAATTTCAAGCAATTTTCCTTAAGGTTAGCTGGGCTGAGCTTAACCCCTTACCTTCTAGCATCCTCTTTAACATATATACATTTCATCAATTATAATACAGTCTGACATACATGTATATTTCTTTTCTGCCCAGCAGGACCACTGTTGATACATTTTTAACACAAGCAACTTTACAAATACATTTTTAACACAAGCACCTGTACGAATCAGTTTGATATTCAAATGATGAAAAATTCTTTACAAAACTCCAGCTAGTTATGTTGGATATGTTACACATGCACTGCCCTACTCTCTCTGGCATAGCTGGCACTGCCTCACATCATCACACTTATATTTGGCTATAACGTAATGATGGTTATCACAGAAGAACCCTTTTCAAACTATAAAATGTTAAGGTATGTTACCTCTGCATTAAACAGTACTACTGACTGGTATCACTTGCCAAATTATACAAACTATGTTCCTTTCCTATTACACGGTGTATCAGATTATGTTTATAAATATGCTAAATAAAATTAAACATTTCTTTTTGTTATACTTGTTGACAGTTTATCATTAACTGGTATCATAGAATACCATTTTTCTTAGATCAGGGAGCTAATGCAATCTTCAGATTCTAAATAGGAATATATATATATATATATATATTTTTACTACATTACAAGAAAGACAATGAAAACAGAAGTTTTACTATGAGAGGTTATCAAATAATTTTTCAGTTTTACAGAAAGGGGAAATAGCAATGGTAAAACTAGGCTAAAAAAGTTAATTTTATTGTACAGCAATAAGTTCTATTATGTTTCCTAGATTATATCTAGTTCAAGATCCTGATAGGCAAAGTGTATGGAAGAAATAGAAGAAGTGAAGTAAACTAATCAACACAAGGAAGATATTTTTGCCAGCTTACCAGCCAGAGAATCTATCACTATTTTGACAGAGAAAAAAAGTCTAGTTAGGTGAAAAATATACTTCACCCAGAATTTAAAATGTTGACTGCTCTTAATTCTGATAACACTATTGGGAGGAATTCAATAAAGCCGAAACATTTTTTTTTTGTGTAGGCATCACACTGTGATGCTTACAAGAATGTGAGCATATTATGATTCCATAAGCACTGCTGAGCAGTGCGCAAGCACATGCACAAATGGAAAATTCCATAGCATGCAAATCATCTCATAAGCAGGTGAATCTCATGCAAAAAAGTCTGCATACAGGAGTCAAGACAGACAAAAGGGGGTGTAAAATTGTAGAAATGTGGACATAAATCCCCTGAAAATGTAATACCACATACACATATGACCAAAACTATTATTCTGTAAGTATTGTGTTCTGTAATAAATTAAATTAATATTTTTTTTAATAATCTTGGCATATTTGCACTACACACTGCAGTGTGCAAACATGCTTAATAGAAAAATAAAAAAAAAATAGGAAAAAAAATAATTTTATACTATGTGACAGAAATGCATTATAGGACCGTGCGTGGGCTCACTACAATAGTACATTGCTGCTGTTGTTAAGCTCATAGGGCTATGAAGTGTGTAGTTTCCAGGCTGTCAGCAGCACAGATGTGTATACAAATGAGGTGGAGTTACTGTATACCAGAAAGGAGTAAATGTGTCTGCATATCCCCTTTGTGTAGTCTCTTAGAACATATTGATGTTTACACAGGATGCGGCTAACATCTAGGCTCTTTTAAGCTTAGGTGCGTGTGTTCACATAGAGCTCCACTTGGCTGAGCATGTTCTTAAATCCAGATGTATTCAACTATTTCTGACCTTTGTATAAGCTATGTTGGATGCTGCTGCTGTGTAAAGGGGTGACAGCTTTCGTAATGAAGGAAACTGTTGGAATATGTTTCTTTCCTAAATATTTCAGCCACAAATCTTTCTTCTACTATATCCTTTTTTAATAACACATCCAGGTATGACATTTCTGTGTTGTTAACATTATGGGTAAACTTTAAAAACGGGGTGGTCAAATTGATGTAATCTAAGAATTCAGAAGCTTGTTCTTTGCGGCCTTCCCATAAAATAAAGATATCATCCCATCTCATGATATTAATATGGAATTTGAGCAGGAATCTATGGAACAACATTTTTTAGGGGAAGAGAATTTCCCACAGCTAAGAAGGTCGGAATGCCTTATGAACCAAAGGGGTACCAACTACAACCCTCAGATGAGACAACAACAATTTTCTCGTCAGAGAAGCAACGGCCGAATAAACAGAGGGGAGTACAAGAACTCATGGAGGGGGAGGAAATGATGCCTGATAATATTGTACCACAGTTTATTATGGTCAATGAATCCAATGTTCAGACTTCTCTTGTGCATATTGATTTCAATAGCACTGGTGATTTTAAAATTTATAATTTTTCTGATGTACTACTAAATGTTACGACATGTGACCTTTTGGCTAAAGGCTTTAAGTTTATCCCCAGTCATCGTGCCAATGTTGTTAACACTTTATTGGATCTTAAACTATATGTTAGAAAATTAAATTTAAATTTAATGTTTCAAGGTGTGGCACATGTATGTGAACCATTTAAAATTTCCAGCTCATACAATCCACCCATTCACCCTGTCCTGGCTTCTTTTGAAATAATCTGTGAATTAGACATAAGAAATGTATGCTATAAATCAAGAAGTAAGAACTTTATCATGAATCTAACTAGGGACGAAGAAAATGAGTTAAAAAGGTTGAAACAAATGCATGGTATTAGAATAATGAAACCGGACAAGGGGGGGGGGGGGGTTGTTATTACGAAAACTGATGATTATAGTTAAAAAATGAAGACTATTTTGAACACTGAAACTTATTGCAAGAGTTCTTTGAATGAACTTAATGGTTCATACAGGAAAATTAATGGATTCCTGCAGGACCTGTTTATTGAGGGTTACATTGCTATTCATGAATAACAATACTTGTTTGTTGAATTTCCTGTTACACCAACCATCCTTGGACTACCGAAGCTCCATAAAAACATTCAAGCGCCCCCCCCATGGTGCCCAATTGTGGATGCTAGGGGTTCAGTCACTCACCCTCTTGCGAAATTTCTGGATGTTCAGTTAAAGCAATTTTTACATGAGGAAACCTATTTATGTATTGATTCGTGGGATTTTCTCAGTAAAATAAGTAATACCAGTTTCAACCCAGATTTTCTATTTATTACAATATATGTGGTTGATTTATACTCTTTAATCCCCACACACATTAGCGGTTGAATGGTTTTGTGATTATCTTCATTCAAAAGGGGTTGCACAGGAGTGCATAAATTTTATGAACAGTTATTAGACATGGTTCTTAGAAATAACTATATCCTGTTTGACAATGAATGCTATTTACAATTGTAAGGTGTTGCGATGGGTTCTGCTTGTGGGGGGCTCTATGCAAACATTGTTATGTTTGAATGGGAGAAGAGATTTTTGAGGACATCTACTTTTTTCCTATTTTGTCACACCTACATGTGATATTTGGATGATATCTTTATTTTATGGGAAGGCCCCAAAGAACAAGTTTCTGAATTTTTAGATTACATCAATTTGACCACCCCGTTTTTGAAGTTTACCCATAATGTTAACAACACAGAGATGTCATACCTAGATGTGTTATTAAAAAAGGATATAGTAGAAGAAAGATTTGTGGCCGAAATATTTAGGAAGGAAACATATTCCAACAGCTTCCTCCATTAGGAAAGCTTTCACCCCTTTACACAGAAACGTGCTGTGGTAAAAGGACAATTTGCATGATCAGCATGTATGATTACTGCATAGTCAGCTTTTATTAATGAGTGGCACAATTTGAAAGAAATGTTCCTCAAGAGAGGGTACCCCTTGCAGTTCATTACCAACATTATGTCTGAGGTGAGAACTAAAAGAATGCAGGGCCATTTTTTTGCCAAATCGGGTTCATCTAATTTGAGGCCCTCCAATACTATGTCAGTCACTCCAGAGATGGTGACAGAAACAAATGCCCTGAATTCCACTCTGAATTTGAACTATCAAACTAATAATATTCTGGTTGGGAATAATAGTAATTCCATGGAACTTGTAGTTATTAACTACAACTCTAGCTTTTCTACACCTTTTTCCTGTGGTGCACAACACATAAGGGACATCCTCAATAAAAATTGGATGTTACTTAGTCATGAGAGGGACCTGTTTAACATTCTGGGTGAGAAACATTTGTGTATATTTAAAAAGGGACAGAATTTAAAGAACATTTTTGAACACACATCTAGACAATCCAGATATGGACATACGTTCAAGTGTGGAACTTGTAAATTTTGTTCACATATTTTGGAAACTGATATGTGCAGAATTAATAATGACATGGTTAGGATCCCAGGTAGATGCAGTTGTTTTACAGAGCAGGTAGTCTACTGCACTATTTGTTCAAACTGTCCATGTTTTTACATTGGAAAAAACTGAACGTAAACTTAAAATCAGGATTAGTTAACATTTGAGAGATATTAGGGATGAGTGAAGTTAACGTGCTTGCCAAGCAGATTAGAGATTTTCATAAACATAAATTTAAATTTATTGTCTTAGAGGTACAACAAAAACATGACAGGGGGACCGCGTGGCCCTATCTTCTTGAGAAGGCTGAACTAACCTGGCAGTTATGACTAGATGCTTTCCATTGGCCACATTTGAATGACAGCCTGTCCATTAGTTGTTTATTAAAACTTAAAGCACTCAACAGATGAATTTTTATTTTAAGAAATTTTAACTTTATTTCACATATTTTTGTACAATTTTATATGTGTCATGAAGGTTGGGAGTTATTGTTTTGCTATTGGATTGAATCTATAAGCTCAATATGTAATTCTTGGGTTATTTTACACCCATTTTCTTTCCATTTAGGATAGTTTTTATATGTAATTTAGATAGTGGTTTTATACACTTTATATATTTACATTGTTACACGATAGTATTGGACAACTTATTCTAGTCCAGTTTTATTTTAGGATGTTTACATCTGTGGCTACAGTAATTCAATTAATTTTATGTATTACTGCTGCATTTGTCTCTTTTTTCTTTTTATTCCTGTGTTGCTTTAAGCCTTAATTGAATGAATTTGACTAGATCAGAAAATGTTAAAAGCATGCATTTCTGTATTTTGTTTGTATCTGATGAAGTTCCTATTATTATTTGGAACGAAAGTGCTTACATTTACACTTGTTTCTGTTCCAATTAATTAGAAGTGATTGTGGAGTTCCTGGCCTACTTGCTACTTCATTTTTTGGGTGGAATCCTCTTTTCATGTGGATTCCATGGCTCTTATTGCCTGCATCCTGTGGTTTGTGACTTTTTCTTCCTGCTTGTGGTTTTATTCTTTTTTTGGATTAATGTATACATATGTCTATACATACATACATGTATGCATACATATCTGTCTGTTACTATCTCTCTCTCCCATCGATAGTATGTCTATGTGTATATACAAATAGAGATATACCTATATATAACTATCTATACCTGCTAATGGTGAGTGAAGTTGCACTATCACACATCTATAATGTTGGTCAAAGGATCCAAAGTAAGGGCTTAACGGTACATAATGCACTTACCTACAGACCCCCTGGGGCTGCTGGATGTCACCACACATTCACCAGCAGGTGAGCAGGTGGTGTAATATATAATGCTGTGTACACATGCATGGACAGGGCACATTGTTCTTGCCCACAGGTTTGCCCATCCAAATGCAAACAGCCATATATGGCCAAACTGGTAACTGTAGCCACATAGCTAGGATAAATAACAGTTATCTGACTGCTAGGCTACTAGATGCAGATAACAGTATGAAGCAATATCACTCTGCAGGCCAAAGATTCTGTTCAACACAGTTTGTATAATCCACAAGTAGTTTGCCTGTAGTCATACATAAAACAGATGTCAGCTATGACACGTGTGATAGGTACTGTGATCTATAGTGTGTAAAGCTAGGTAGGTAGGGGTTCTAATCTCACTCCTGACCACTCAGGGTGTGTGTGTGTGTGTGTGTGTGTGTGTGTGTGTGTGTGTGTGTGTGTGTGTGTGTGTGTGTGTGTGTGTGTCCCTTAGCAAAACAACTGAGGATCCCTCATTGACTATCAAACTGCAATGGTTCTGCACGTTTTGGCCCTGTAAGTTGCTGCCGGCTTCCAAACTGCTGTCTGCTACAAGACCTGCTGATGTCATCTACCTTACGACTACCAGCTGCCCTTGTAATGTCAGACTTAAACCATGGTGCATGCAATAAGTAGTGTTATCTATAGTGTAAAAGACTGCATAGGTAGGGGTTTTAAACTTACTCCAAGCCATTCAGTGTGTGCGTCTCTGTATCCCATACAACATAAATATGATCACCTCAATAACCTAAAAAGCAGTAGGGTTTTGCAGTATTTTGGTTTTAGCAGGTGATGTGAGCCTCCAAATGTCTGACCACAACCAGGTTTGCTGATGTCATAAAACATAAGATGTCCTAAAGAGATAGTAATAGCAGACTTGAGGTGCAGTGTGTGTCATGTACTGTGATCTGCAGTATGTATCATTAGATAGGTAAATGTTGGAATCTAGTTGCAGTCAACTTGCAGTGTGTGTGTGTGTGTGTGTGTGTGTGTGTGTGTGTGTGTGTGTGTGTGTGTGGTGTGCTGTGCCCTGTAAACAGTAATTGGACATGGTGCTATCCTCAATGTAGCCAGGTTTGTGTGTATGGATATTACTGCATGTTATATCATCTTATGGAATCATAGGATCTTTGAATTTTAGTAGCATAATGGCCCTACAGCCCTCACAATGCTAGCTAATATTATACCCTTATGTACATGATCAGCACATGCTGCCCCTGTCCATGAGGGACCAGGCAGAAGCCCTGTGGTGAAATGACAGTCACCCTGCCAATCATACATATGGTATCTGACGAGGTCCACCAAAGTGTTCTGTTTGCCATTAGGCAGCATTCTGTTTCAAAGGTGTTTTAAAGTCTGCTAGACAGATCTCTCCCACCAGCATGTACTACTAATATCATGTATGAAGTTAATGTTCTTAGAGTGAGTACTGCTAGACAGATCTCTCCCACAAGCATGTACTACTAATATATATGAAGTTAATGTCCTTAGAGTGAGTGATCCATGTACCATGCCACCTACAGATATGCAGCATTTCCACTCAAGCAGGGCCAGACATTGCCCCTTATGCAAGGCAGAGATCACCTCTGAGTAGTTGATATGCCACAGGATATAATGACACTAATTTCAGATGATCCCCCATTTTACAGATACTGAACAAGTGAATTTCCCTTGTGAGGGACGATTGTGTTGTATGCAATTGCCAGTACTGCTTATAAAGGTACATTACCAAATGGCCATTGCACCAAAATATTGATGTGCTGAGGGAAGAGTACATGGAGGTTATGAGTATGTCAGTTGTGGGTGACTGTGCCCTCAGTTATGACATATGATTCCTGTCTTACCACTGGGAGACATGTGATCTCAGGTACATTAGGTGTAAACCTGTGTGGCCAGATCTGTGCGCCCAGGTCTATTACCCCTAAGTATGTGCATCATATGTTGCTACCGATGTGCTACTTACCAGGAACATAGGTGGTACTGATGGAAATGATAGTACATATATATATTTACATGGAGTTTATGGCCATTAGTATGTCATTTGTTTATCAACACCCTCTTGTAGGATATTGACATAACTCACAGAGTTTATGACCGCTCACAGTTTGCAGGCATCAGCCAATGTTGTTGGCCACAGACATTCTGTATTATCTTGTATTGTGGTTAAATGGATTCCAAGCAGTAGAGGATCCAGGACTGAACCCTGTTGAACACTGCTGCTTACAAATCAGCTATTGGAGGAGGATTTCCCTATTTTGAGTAAGTGTGCCATAATTGAACCACTTAGTGACCCATATAATGATATTACCAAGGATGTCTAAGTGGCTACTTTTGTCAGTGATGCCTGAGTAAGGGATAGCATCACATGGCTTGGCTAAGTCCAGGAGGTTGTTTGCCCTGATGTCCTCTCACCCAGTTCCTTGGTGACTGCCCTGGACATATCCACCATGTTTAACATCTGTGATCGCCCTGTCAGAAATTAAAACTGTGTACAGTCAACTGCTTGTAGATTACATATATGTTTGCTAATCAACTCTATGATGATTTGCCCCATGGGCATACAGATATGGCTTCTCAGGCAAATAGGTCTATATTTCCAGTGGTCAGCGGATGCACCACTTCAGGGGAAGGGGATAACAGTTACTATTGTCCAGTCAGCTGGGATGCAGCCAGTGGTTATAGTATGATTGCAAGAAGTTCCCAATGGTGTTAGTAATCCTTGTTGGATCCCATGTAGGATGCAACCTGGGATGTTAGCATGTCCAGTAGATGCTGTGTATCCCCATAGAGAGGACAGTCATGACATGCTCTGTAGATTTGGAAAGTATGAGACAGGTTGCAGGAATGTCATGTGACACATGTTGTGGGGACAGAGGAGTGAAGCTGATGCAGAATCTGTGGGATAAGAGGTTAGCTATGGGTACAGACCCATTATATGTGATATCATTAAGCATGAGTTCATCAACAATCTGGGCCTGTTCTCTGTGGTTACACATGTAACTACACTGTGTGTTGTGGGCATGCTTTGTGGGGGAGGCTAATTTTGTCTCATACTGTGTCTGCACGACGTCACAACAACAGTATATTTTAGGTGGGCACCCTCACCCCAACTGTTACACAGCAATGTCCACCTTTTATTGTACAGCCTGATAATGGCAGTTGTTCACCAGGCAGGTTTGCTGTCCACAAGGAGCTTGTTTTCCTCCTGTCAGGTACAGCCGAGTCTATGCAGTTTTGCTGCTGCTTACATAAAGCATGGATGTAGAGCTTTGCATACTTGCCTGTCCCATTTGAATGCAAGGTGCAGTCAAGCTATGTAAACCATCCCAGAGAAGGTAGTAAATTATTTTGTTGAAGTATATTTCTGTATTTTCAGCAAAGACTGAGGGTTAGGTCTGATACTTCATTTTAATGAGACTAATCTGTGGTCAGATCTCACCAGGAAGGAAATCACAGTGCGGGGCTGCAGTAGTAACCCATATTGGTAAACACACGATGCACTACATTGGCTTCCCTTGTGGGAATGTCACACCACTGGTCCAGGGCACTGTAGTTAAGGATGTGAACTAACCTTTGGGCAAGTGAGCTTCAGCATGACTAAGCAATACAGTTGGTGGTTATTTAATGTCACCCCAAACCATGGTGTACTGATATATCTTGACAGACCCAAGTACATCCAAATAAGCACAATGGGTGTCTGGATTCATGGAGCTGCTCCTGTAGCTGGCAATGGCTTGATTAGGTGTCCTTCCAGCACTGAATAGCACCTACAGTATATCTGGGAAATCACAGTGTGTCACCAAATCTGGATGACTCTCTATCCTTAATGAGTATGTATACATCACCTGCATTACCTTGCATATTGTCACTTTGAGGTCTGAACATGTGGAAGGATATGTTGTTTGGTATGGCTGTGGTACTGTCCACAGCCTTGAACCAGGTGTCTTTGACTGCACAAATGTCTGCATATTCCAACGTGGGAACACCTTCCACAGAGTGGAGTTTAGTGTTGCCATTCCCAGCATTTATCAGCATAACTGTGGTGTTGTATGGACATGGCATTCTCATTGGAAAGTTTTCCCTCCAGACAGTGTCTATAAGATGCACTGCGGGGGTGTCAGCAGCCTTGGCCTGTACTCAACATCCCAGGGGTGACAGATGAAGACCATCTGTAACAATGCTTTGAAGACTGTTGAGCAAGTCATCCTAGGCAGACATGTAGTGGATCCCTTGCAATGACACCACATGCTAAGGCAGTTATTGACATCCATCATTTTCCATGTTTATTGAGCCATCTTCGTAGGTGAGGGCCAAATGCAGCTGAAAGCTATGGGCATACCTGTGAGAGAAACAGAGTATCTAAGCTCAGTCATGTGTCTGCATACTGTCCGGTGACGTATGTCCCTAGTCGTACACACCTGCAGGAACTATGATGTCATCATTATGTTACCTGATATTCCTTGAGTTGTACCAATGTGTGGTATGGAGTACTGTGTCAACCCACAGGCAGCTAACTGTGACCTTTCCCATATGAATCCTGGTGACACGGACATCAATGTGTCTCATGGTGTAATCAGCTAAGAATAATAGGTTTGATTTTGTGATTTGCCTCAGGTGTTTGACCGATGAGACAGTGGTGCATGAACTACTATATATACTGTGTTCTCCAGAGGTATGATTTTCTGAAGTGTCTGTCACGTGGGAATGTATCTGTTAAGGAGTTGAACACATGCAGGTGTATGTGATGTGGGGGTGGGTGGGCAGGAGGTGAGCTGTGTATGTTGGCAAAATGCTCATTGCCATATGTACTGACTGCTGTGTGAGACACCATGGAATCAAGGTGTGAAATACAGTCACATCTGCTAGACGTGCTTGTGTGGCATAGGAGTAGAGGGGTGGCAACATTTTCCACATCTCATCAGCATTCATTGATAGTGCGATTAGCATCATGCTTGTGTGTACGTCACAGCATGCCATCGTTAGGCAGTGTAATGACAGATGGTGAAATGTAACATTTGACTCCCTTTTGGTTCTCTTAAACCTACCTATATTAAGGCTGCTTGGCACCACTGTTGACATTTTTTTCCAGTGTCTGTAGATATTTCATGACTATTTCTACTTATATTCCTGATGTTACATACTATTTGATTTATTTGCTATTTTGCCGCTGTACATTCATCATTAATGTTTCTGTTCCTAAGCTTGTTATAGAGTTCTGTGAGTTTTTATAATAGTCCTATGTATAATATTCCATATGCTAAAATTGTACTGACTAGTATTTTTGTATTTTTTACTTTGTAGTGTATACTACTTTTATCTGGAGCATTTCTCCCCGGGCCTCCACTGAAAATGAGCTCCTTGCCCAGTCAGATTTTTCCTGGTTAACAAATGTAATAAATAAATAAATAAATAGTCACCTTTATGTAGGTCCCCTAAGTTAACACAGTACCTGACAGTGTGCCATACAATAGTTTTCCAGCCATGTGGACCTTGGATTGACCCTGATCTTGTTATTAGGCTTGGTCCCAATACCATACCTACAAATGTGATACTGTGCAAGTCCAGCAAAGATTGCATCATGCTGCCACACCCTTGGGGTTGACAGCCTGAAACACAGTTTTTGTAGGCACTCCTTGCAGTGAAGATGTGGATGTCTGTGCATGCACAGAGGACTTGTTCACCTTTGCTGACATTATGTTGGCACTGCAAGCATATGATGCCTGTCAAGCAACCAGACAGCAAACTGGTTGTTGTGTGACAAGATGTGGGAACACAGACATGGGTTCCGCGTACATAACTGTACAGTATGCCATACCTAGGACATGTGGCAGGTGGGCACACTTTGGCAAAAGGTAGCCAGTCCTCTGCAGTAGACCTCAGAGCCATGTCATGCAGATATCCACCATTAATCTGTTGAATGGTGGGATGCATGAATTGTAGTGAATTTTTCACCTAATATGGATCACTGCCACTGTGCTGCTTGTTTCAACAAGCTTGGACATCTATGTCACTGGGCATTGGACATGATATTGTGACACTGCAGCAGTGCTCGTAATCACCATCTGGTCAGTTCCCTAGTGACATGCCAGCAACACTGATACAGAAGGCATAATACATGCAAAAGCCTACTGATTGCTCAGGTAGCTAATCGAGGCATCTACTTGGAGAAGGGTATGTGAAGCCTACAGAGCTTTTCATGCTGTGGGACAACTATATGGATGAACAAACAGGCTGTGCCATGCTTCTCAATGGAGCATGGTTTCCCATGAGAGAGTGGTTGTGGTGAGATCAGCATTAGTAGTAGCCAGGCACCAGCAATTCAGGGGACTCCCCTGCTCTCCGCATCCTTCACAAGGTAATTGTGTCCTTTCAGTACACACCACTTGAGTAGTGTCCACCTGCAGAATACCTGTGTAAAACTTCCCACCTTACCATCACAGGGTATACATATTACCCTTCCTTCCATTGTTTGTGTGTTCTCTGTACAGTCACCTTGGATGCCTCTTCTCTTTGAACCTGATGGAAGTAACCACAATACTTAGTTGCACAGAGAACAACTGGCATGCAGTGCCAAGCAGTGCCCTTGGATCTCTCCGTTGTCTGATATTTAAAGCCATGAAAGGACTTAGCATGGATACAGTCAGTAAAAATGTCATATACTTACTTACACTGGACCATACACAGTTTGTTTTGCTCAAGGGCAGATCGTGCCTACCTACCCTAACCGGTGGACCTCATTGAGTGTTAAACTATGCAATGGATGAGGGGAATATAGCTCACTCCACCTACCATTGCCTGACAAGGTGTTTGGCAATATTAGGCCAGCAAGCCTTGCTGAAAACTGTGTAGCTTATTTACAGAGTGGTATGTCAGCTGGTGGATATCCAAGTGTCTGATAGTCATAATCTGGGAAAATAGCATTCGGTAGCCCTACACTGTAATGATGCCAGTCACCAGTGGACTTCCCTCAGACATTATTAATGGAGTACCCTTTCTAGCCATTCCCTTCTCTGCAGTCATGGCTGCTGTCAGTGACATCTGACTGACTACATTAGCAGGTGACTACATATTAGGAGTTGTCACTGAATTCCACATAGTACCGATAGTTATCCAGGATTGCCTGAGACACACATTCAGTTGTTTTCCGAGCCACTGACAAATAGTAAATGCCAAGGACTGCACAATATTATACTTTTGGAAGTCATCCACCCCAGGAACAAATACTAGTGTCTGCACAAAAGCACACAGTTAAGCCATTAGTCATGGACGTATGGACACAGAGAGTAATGTAGCCTTTGACTTTCACTGGTTGGTAAGTTGTGGGGATCCATTCAATTTTGTTCAACCTATACAGAAAAGTATGGCATGTAAATCCAAGACTGTCATTGTTATACTGTATTTGGTAGTCATCACACCTAACATTGAGTGGTAAGGCACCTTTCTATGTCACTACACATGCATATCTTACAACTTTAGTGGTCACACAATTTCCATGGTAAACCAATACATATTGTAGATAACATTTCATATGTTGTCTGTGTCAAGACCATTCATATGTAGTCTGTCTCCTACATGTTTGGAGGGGATGTGTATGGCTGCCATACAGGGAGGTTCCAGATCCCACTGTGTACCTCTCGCTTATCCAAGACAGGACTAGCATATGTATTACCTGTTGTACACACCTACACTGTCACTGTGGTATAAATAGTACATGATGGAGAGACAGGTATGTAACACATACACTACACTCTGTATGTAACAGGGTCCCCATGCATGTGAAGCACACGTCTGCTTTAATGCACATCATGTGCAAGTTACACAATAGGATGCAGAACAAGACAATCATAACTGGTGTAGGACAAATGTCAGTAATGGATGCAGGAAATTTGTAGATGGGTCATCTCCATCACCACAGCTTGTAGATGTGTTAGCTCCCAAAACTCTGGTGACACTTATCAGGGATATCAAATCTTTAATAGATTAGGGATGTATGAGTAAGCTGAATGATGCCATTGTCCTTGTTAACCTGTTATACACTTATGAACCTATGGAGCCATGCACCTATAGTGCCGTACCTTGCTGAAGGCATATGTTTTCTGTGCTGAGATTCGATCCTCTGCTGTGATATCTATGGGTTTATTGCCACTGTGCATTCATAGGTGTCCCCTACAGACTTCTGAAACTGAACCATAAACAGGTCCGTGACACACTTTTCCTTGTGTAAGTATACAGCTATTACAACATCATACAACATAAGGTACACAAATTAATGTGGCTTACTCATTACAAATGTCAGCATACACTATCTCTCAGTGACTGGTACAAGTGGCATGGCAAAGCAACACTGGATTATGCAATTATGTACTAATTTATATAGTCACCCATGCATCAGACACATAGCTTCATTTCCCTTCATCAATGACGAGGATGATAGGGATGTGGCACAGGTATCATCATTTGCACAAGGTGTTGTGTGGGGGTGCAGGAGGCCTAGGCTGACCCAATAGGTTGAAAGTATGTGTATGAGTCAGGAAAGGAAGCAGGCAAGATGGACCATGGAAATGTGCTGTGTGTGTCTGACCTGATTTTGACAATGGTGTATGAGTGTGTGCAAGAACACAGTCAAGCTCAGTGCTAGAGCTACATGTGTGTATGTTTACCTCCAGCACGCCCTATTGGGCGCACAGGTGGTGCAGTGGTTAATTGTGTCGCCACAAGAGGTTCTCTGTCTGTTCGATTCGCTGGTGCCTTTCTTGTGTGGTGGAGTTTGCATGTTCTGTGTTCGTGGGTTTTCTTTTCTCCCGGCGGTTCCCACATTCCAAAGACATGCATCTGGAGTATTTCTCCTCGGCCTCCGCGCCTCCGCTGAAAACAGGCTCTGTGGAACCTAGTCCAACATTCCCGTCAACAAATGTTAAATAAAAATATTAAAATAATATTAATAGTGTTGTGTTCCGCCTCTGCAAGCAATTTTGGGACAGTTTGACCCATGCATGGTAGAGCTGACAGTTCACTGTCTCTGCCCTCAAACATGGGAATTGGCTCTGCCAGGAGTTGCACTGGCATGTCCATGTCCAATATCAGAAGTGGTGCTAGTGACTGCTGTCTGCTGGGACCATGTCCTCCATGGGAACACCAAGGACCATGAGCCCATGGCCTGCCTCAACTTGGTGTGGATAGCACACTATCCTCTGGAGCACTGGATGTACTGCCACTATGGGAGCATGATTGTGCACGGCCATGTAGACTCTCAGTTGCTGATCTATGTCCATGAGTCTGACACTCAACACCAACCAGACATTCCATCACAGAAAATGTGCATTCCAAGACAGATATTCTGCGATCCAGGGTATCAGCAGTGTGGTGGAGGCAGTCACAGATCTCAGACTGTGCTGCATCCATAACCCTGAACATTCATCTGGAGTTACATTCAGAATGTGCCTGTGCCTCCATGATGGCCAAAACATACCATGTCCCCTGTGATGAGACATCTGCAACATGTGCTGGAAGGAGAGCAGGCATTCTATGAGTACCCCTATCAATCTGCCTATGTGAAACCTCATCAGCTGTCTGGCTATGGCCAGCGTCTACACTCACTGGAGCCTTAGTTGCCACACTTTCCTGCTCAATGTCCCCACCCACTGACTGACTGACTATCCAATATCTGTGGCCTTTGGGGACTATGTAGGCATATGTGTAGGAATACTGACTGTGTGCAGGGATAATAAGGGCAGAAGAGGGATATAAACCTCTGGGACAGATTCAGCTCCTGAAACACCCACCTGTGCCTCATGTTGGCCACCATCATCATCAGAGTCTGAAAAGACACTGGCATCAGGTTGTGTAGGAGACAGAGACCAACCCCCTATGGACACCTGTGATAAGAAAGGGAAAAGCAGTACATTAATATCTGCACTATTATGTACTGCAGTACTATGTTGCAATATATGTAAGGGTGGACAGCAATCTCATCAGCAACAATGAGGTACACTGTTGACATTTGTGAAAATTGTGCACAGTTGACACATATGGCAATCTATAATGTCCTGGCAATACTGTCACATATATCACTGTAGTCATACCTACAAGGTATAGGTATGACTCTAAAGACTGTTCAGTCAGAAAAATTTGTGCAGTTGTCAATCATGATGACAGTTCAGCAATCCAGCCAGCAGGCCTTGGATGACACTTTGGGGAATACATTGCATTAAATCTACATCTGTAACAAAGCAGTGTTGTGCTTACCAGGAGCAGGACTACAACCTTGTCTGATTCCTGATGGACTTGTGAAAAATTGAGGGAGAGGTGATGTAAACACCACTGCATGTTGCACTATAACAGGGTAATATGTCCAAATATCTCACATTTACAGTAGCTACTTTGCTAATCGTTATGTTGGTCAAAATCTGAATGTGAGAATCAAACTGCAGTTAACCCCCCCCAAAAAAAAATTAACACCTGGCACCCAAGTAAAAGTTTATACTCCCTGGCACACTGAATACTACAGTATTCCAATGCTGCTCAAACTAAGTCTACCTGGATGCTCCTGTGAAGTGGAAATTGTGGCACCCACATCCACAATATACAGTGTGATGGATGCCTGGGAGCTATTGTGTGTTCCTAGGTTCACCAGGAATTCCTCAGTGGCTATGAGCAGTTGTTCTGCTGCAGGCACTCCACTGGTGACACCACGATCCCTGGCAACATCTGCTACTCTTCTGTGTGCAGCATTTATCATATCTGTCACAGGGTGTCAAACTTGCTCATATTTCCTTCCCTTGTGACCTATGGCATTAACATTACGGATGAGGTCAGCCCACAATGCTGCCTGCTGTTCCCTATTTTGCCTCCTTCTAGACAGTAGGAGTTCATGGTGTTGATAGAGGCCTTCCAGGATTATATAATTTTCAGCATCCATAAAAGGGGCACAGCGTTTGGCATACATGTTTCCTGAAAGACAACAAAATGGAAACACGTCAGGATCACATATGTAGAAGTACACTATGTAGAGATACAGCAAGAACAGAATGACTGGCAGTATCCACTGCTTGATCACACATGTCATATTCCACAGTGTGCAGACATACTAAGCATGTGGATACAACTAAGATACTAGCAATAGTCAGCTATTCCTGTTTGTGCCATGACAGATACTGCTGTATGATCACACACCCAACACAGGAGTCCATTGTACTGTGTCCACTAGGGGCAACCACCCTGATAATATGTCAAAACAACAGTGCCAAACTATTAGCAGAGTGCTATTACAACCACTATAAAGGGACATTCCCATGAGACCAGTGTGCCACATTGACAAAAACAATCCACCCTTAATGTACTGTACGTCTTCTGTAAGTGTAACAAATCTGGAGATCAATGACATGTCATCACTGCAGTTTTAAGAAAGGCTTAATGCTGTAATCCCCATTTCCCCTAAGTATATTCACACATGCTTCATATTGTAAACAATAAGGTTACATACCTGATGGAGTAGAATACTGCTCTGTTGACATGTGCAGATATATCATGTTTTTGGCAATGCATTTACTGTGTGAAGAAAGTCTCATAGAGACTGGTTCCTCTAGCCAGCTGTTTGCCTTTTTAACATGGTTCTCATTACCAGGTGATTGGGTCTTAACTAATCTGTGGTTCTGAAATGCTAATTGCAGCCAATACAGCTGATTTACAATATAATCAGCCAATGACATTCAATTACTGAACAAGATATAAGGCCTCCATGTAGATTAGAAGTCCTTTCTGATATGTTGTGCTGGACATTACTGGGATCAAGATACAACATCATTGCAGAGGGTATGTCTGTCCTAGCTACTTTTACATACAGATGTGTGTGCTACAGGCTGGAGCTGATGGTGCAGGCAACAGGCATGGGCAGAGAGTGTCAACACTTTGGAGTACAACAAGCTTTAAGAGTAACTGTGAGAGCTGTGGTAACCTTGTTATAGAGGCAGAGCCAGATTGAGGGTACCCATTCCACTGCAAATTAAGGCATGCATTTAAGGTAAGTATGCTAGGTAACAGTATCACTAACAGAGTACTAAGCAACATGTTTGTTGAGTCCTTGAGAAACATAGGGAGTAAATATACCATTATGTCAACCATCTGGGCAACTGCCAGGCCAAGTGTTACATTATGGTAGTCATTTGGAACATGTGTACTTGCAGGCCTTGTTACTAGTAGGACCTCCATATGTGTATGTTAGTTGTGCAGCTGTGCTAATCTATAATATCATTATGAAATGATTGTGTGCTGCACTCTGATATTAGTGGGCCTGATTTGTATTACCTAAGGTTTAAATGTTCTGTGAATGCATATTAATGCATAACCTGACACCATGCACTTTATAGTGTTGCTATAGGGATATGTCAACTGTGTTCCTATCTGCAGGCCTTTGATTTCCATCACTGAACAGCAGACATTGCATTTGAAATGTATTGGGTGGATAAATAGTGGATGATACAGTCATTCATTGATGGCTTCACAATAATGTAAAATAAATGTTACACACCACTGGATTTGAACTTAGGACCACGTGTGGCAAAAATGACTGTTCAAAGCATATAACAGACCAAACTACTGAGTCACTGCCATAGCAGGTGTATTTGTGAATATATAAGTGTACACATATAGGCTGTGACATACCTGATTTACATCCATTATGTGCATGACTTTATAGGGATGTATTTCTTCAACCGAGTCCCAGTTGAACATGTATTTTGACATTAATGTTTTAGCAGGTGTATATTTAAATGTTGCTGTAAAAGTGCACATTTACCTGCTGTTAGAGACCTCACTTACATCCATTATTCTGTGTCTGGCTCTCTAGTGGTGTAGTCCTGTATAAGCCTCCAAGTTACATTCTCATTTTTTTCCATTACTCTTTAAGCAAGTTTGCGGGATTCGGTACAATGCATAGCTCTGCTTAAACATGCTTAATGATGGTAACTTGCAATTAATATGTTTTGCTTAAACCACCTGTTTTAATTAACAGATGTGTGGTCTGGCAGGGTAATGCAGTGGGCTGCAGGCATGGTGGTCTTGTGTTAGAAATAAGGGATAGGTGTTTATTTTGTAAGTGTTTATTATCATTTAAAAGACATATATGAATATCACTCCATTTAGCTGAGCTGAGCGGTGCTGTGTGACACATTGCATCATGTAGTGTTGTGCAACAAATCTTTAAAGTAAAGAAAAATCAGGAGATAGGAGAGTGATGAAATGGGGTGCAAGCAGGGGGAAAAACATAGTGAAAGGCAGGAAGGTATGTGCAGGAAAGGTATAGGAAAGAACCATAGCTATCCATTTCTTGTACAGCAACAAATGTGCACTTGAACAGAATTTGTAGATGGATTTGAACTGTCACCCCCAGAGAGAGTGGTGAGGAGAACATAACTGCATTGTCAAGCCAATTGGACCAAATTATGTGTATCTGGTGGACACGTGTGCGAAATGGAGAGCTATGTATGGAATGCTATTTTTTTTTGGGACAGGTGTCCATTTTGTTTTTTTAAGGTTAGAGTGGAATGTTGGGGAAGGGACACAGGTACATGTGGGGGAGTTAAGTTGGGAAGATTTTGCAGACAGACAAGGGGTGGTATGTGAGACAAGAAGAGGTGAACACCTTGACTGGGGAGGGTGTTGTGGAATCGCAGTCTCATGTGCTGCCACAAGGTAGTGGAGTGACTCAAGTCCCCATCCATGGGACAGTCTGCATTTCTCCTTCACTGTCCCTGGTGTGGCAGTGGTGTAGTCTGGGCTGTGGGACAAGACTGCCCCACCAGTGTGGTAAGCATGTCCTCCATTTGGCACAGGCAGCGTCTACAATTATGGAACACTATCCTGTGCACCAATCCTGATAGTTTATCATGAGTAAAAACACTCCCTCCACCACTACTCCCAGAGGGGGACCCAGCCCCGGCCTGTGGGGCAGAACTGCCTGACACCACAGGTAGTGCAGGGGCAGCAGAAGGGGCACCACCAGACTATGGCTAGACTTGCTGGGCCCCGATGCCACAGCCGGAGAAGCCAAGGTAGATGTATCACCTGGAAATGGCCTACCTTGTCACTCTATAGTAAATTAGTTGTAATAATAAGTTAAGGTTAGTAATAACCAAACCAATGTTAGTATTAACATAATGGAACATAATATTGATTAATCCAAATATGTATTAAGATATATTATGTGGAACCCAACATTAAATAGTATAACAGTAAGAATGTTAACATCAAACCAGTATGAAATAACCCATGAGGCCAACATAACAGTTAGTTTAACAGAATATATTAATATAAAATTATAATAATAAATAACAATAATAAATTAAAGAAGATAAGGGGTGTGGAGAAACAGAAAAACATACCATTAGTGAAGTCACAGATTATATTAATACACAGACTACTAATACATAGTTCTACAGGTGTGCAGTGTCAGCTGTGAGTCCAGTGATGCAAATTCTTCTATTGATGATGTAGCATGTACATACCACTCAAGCTGTTAGCATGGGACAGTATGGGCCAAGTACTAACAAATGCAGGTACACAACTACATGGAACTGTTTCACATAATGTGCAAGCACATAACTACCAAGATGCTCTGTAAATGTATTTGCAAATACATTGCATTCCAGGTAATCATTTGTCTTGTAATCATGGACCAGACAGATTGGGCAGCTATCATTACATTACAAAAACTTATGACAGTTGAGAGGTACATTTCTGTACATTAAGTAGACGAGACGGCCATCATGTCTTATTTGGCAGGCATGGGAGTAGAGCCCAAATGCTGTGACTGTAGGGGGACATGTGCACATAATGTAACAATTGAGTGCAGCAACATTAGAACAGATATGCAATGAATACAGCCCTATTGCAGTTATTTGAACTCATTACTTATGAAACCACAATCCTTCTTTACACTTTATTGTTATTGCTCCTTAGAATATGTGAAGTATACACACATGATATCTGCCTAAAACGTGGGCTACCATACCGATATACTTTGCTCCTGGAGTGGGAGGAATGGAGAGGATTATGTGACTGAAAGTGGCCTGGAGACAGCCTTGGACTGTACTGTGGGTTGTGCAATATATTTATCAGGCAATTATTTCTGCATTCTTTATTTCAGTTTTACAGTTAACTGTAGCAACATTAGAACAGACATGCAATGAATACAGCCCTACTGCAGTTATCTGAACATATTACTTATGAAACCACAGTCCTGCTTTTCACTTTATTGCTACTGTTCCTTAGACTCTTTGAAGTATACACACATGATATCTGCCTAAAATGTGGGCTACCATACCGATATACTTTGTTCCTGGAGGGGGAGGAATAGAGAACATTATGTGTCTGAAAGTGGCCTGGAGACAGACTTGAACCATACTGTGGAATGTGCAATTACTTTTGCATTCTTTATTTATTTCAATTTTACAGTTGATTGCAGTGACATTAGAACACACATGCAGTGAATACAGCCCTACTGTAGTTATTTGAACACATTACTTATGAAACCACAATCCGGCTTTATACTTTATTGTTATTGCTCCTTAGAATCTGTGATGTATACATATTATATCTGCGCAAAATGCTGTATACCTTACCCATATACTTTGTTTCTATAATGGGAGGAATAGAGAGCATTATGTGACTGAAAATTGCCTGAAGACAGCCTTGAACCATACTGTAGGTTGCACAATACATTTATCAGGCAAGTACTTTTGCATTCTTTATTTATTTCAGTTTTACAGTTGACTTCAGCAATATTAGAACAGATATGCAATAAATACAGCCCTACTGCAGTTATTTGAAGACATTACTTATGAAACCATAGTCCTGCTTTTCACTTTATTGTTATTGCTCCTTAGATTCTGTGAAGTATACACATGATATCTGTCTAAAACGTGGGCTAGCATACCGATATACTTTTTTCCTGGAGTGGGAGGAATAGACAGCATTATGTGTCTGAAAGTGGCCTAGAGACAGCCTTGACCCATACTGTGGGCTGTGCAATACATTTATCAAGCAATTACTTTTGCATTCTTTATTTATTTCAGTTTTACAGTTGACTGCAGTGATGTTAGAACACATGTGCAGTGAATGCAGCCCTACTGTAGTTATTTGCACAAATTAGTTATTAAACCACAGTCCTGCTTTACACCTTATTGCTTATTGTTATTGGCATCATTTATTGTTTATTGCACTACAGTTATCAAAAAACATACGTACTTACCACACTCACAGTGCATCCTAGCCAGACACCTGGCATGACACTGCATGTTGCGAGCCCATTCAACTGCAGCTGTTGGGAGAGAAGCACACCATTATGCATACCTGTTTTGCACAGATTGAGCTTGTATTTTAGTAAAGTAGTAACAAACATACTTACATATCTGTGGGGTCTGCCCAGCCCAAACTTCTTGGACCCAGGTGTCTAAGGTTCCCCTTATCCTTAACTTCAGGTTGTTGTAGTGGTGATCACAGTACTCACCAGTGTGGGGGATACCAGTAGCACTGGTAAGGTCCATGGCCAACTGATCCCAGGCCTCTGACTTACATTCTGAACCCTGGTAATTGCCCTGCAGTAGCCGGAGTTCACAGTGTTTGACGAGGAGTCAAACAAACACTCTGGACTCCTGCATACCTCACCTCTGTGCCTGAAAATGAGCACTCTCACCAACACCTCCACGCATATCAACAGGTTAGTAAGACTCCAGAATTCCTGCCTACTAGCCTTATAATAGGCTATTTTTCCACCCCTACACAACATACTGTAACATTCAAAACAGTGCTGCATTGCTTAGCACCATGCAAACCAGCTTAGCAGCACTGAGCATCATGTAAACTTGCACAACCGTGTTTTAGCGACACTTAGCAACACGCAAACAGGAGTAGCTGTTGACCATGTTTAACCAGTGCTTAGCACCATGCAGCTTTTTGAAATGTAATAATTTTGTTTTTAAATTAAACTACCCTTTAGGTCACCTCACACATTTCCACAGCACTAAATGTAAAAAAGTTTGTGGGCTGTGGACTTGAACCTGGGACCTACTACACTTTAGGCCATGACTCTACCTATTTAGCTACTTGGATAGTGAAAAAGAACACTATACATTCAAATATACTACTAAGCTACCTGTGACCATTGCTAAGCTCTACATTGCACGGCGCAAATGGCCATTCATAAAAAAAAAAAATACAACAAAATATAAAAAATGTAGACAACTATAACTAATTAATTATATCTGATTTATATATTTAGATGCTAGCAGATGTCAACTGTGCATGTGTAAGCACAGCTCAGCATTCCTGCACTCCATGCTTTGCCATGCCACGCAAACGGGCGTAAAGAAAAAAAGTAAAAAAAAAAAAACACTATTACAACTTACACATATTTCTACACTAACAGAGTACATTACAGGGACACTTATTCTGTACATAACATCTGTCCAGGTATTCACTGCACAATCCACAACCATGGGACAGCCTCTATAGTACTGCCTAAACGGATTCACTGTCCATGTTACTATGATCTCCCTTGGTAGTGTGCCATGATTAGTATGCCTGGCATGCTGCCAAGAAGGAACCATGGCCGTGTAAATGGGTAAATACCATGTAGGTTCTACATGGAGCCTACATGGATTTTATTGAATCCTTGGGTATATCTTCAAGTGACATTAAACCTGATAACGTGACCATTCCAAACAAACTGCAGCTTGAAGACATTCAACTTTTGGGACAGTGATTAAAGTCACTGCATATAATATAAAAATGTCAAATATTTATCAAGTGACTTACTTTTAATGTATTCTATGGATGTTACATGATACGTAGCAAAGCTATAGAATATCATTCTTTTGAATCAATGTATGTAAATTTTGGTCATAATCATATGTCCTTCATTTAAAGTAAAGGGGTGCCAGATGTATAGATATCTGAAGTAGTAGTCTGCCCATGTTGTTAAGGGAAGTAATGTGAGCTAGTGCTAATGACATTGTGTGTCATGTGCCCCCTTTCTCAGGCTTCCACAAAGGTTCATGGTGCTGGCATCAATAACTCATCTTCACCTTTCTGCTTGAGTAGATATACTACACCTATTATGTCTCACAACTATCTCATAGAGAAATCTTCTCAAAAAAGATCATGCTGATGTATGTTGCTTGCTCATTAAACAGTGCACCAAATTTTGCTTGTTAAACAGTCAAGACAATGTTACTGTATGATTCCTCCTCATTAGAAATGATCATAAATGATATTCATAGTTCTTTAAAATAAAGCAAAATATTTAATTAGGTTCAAAGATTAGTACTAGACTAACTGCCTTTGTGGGCTATTTTAAGCCTAACCAACAACTCTGTGTGACAATCAAAGTGTGTGCCTTATGTCTGTAAGGTAAACACCTTAGCCATTATGCCAATCTTCCTCCCTAGATGTCAATGCAACATCTCATTATCACTATCAGAGACCAGTGCTTCATTAGCACAGAAGAATTGCTATAGTTTTCAGATGTTGTTTATTTCTGCATGATTAAATCAGTACTGCATCTATAGGCCATATTAATTCATTGGCACAAACAGCACCTTGACTGAGGCTGTATTACTTCAACTGGTCTGCCACACCATTCCTCATTTGTACCCTAACACAACATTGTCAGTGATCCACAAGTCAACATTCAGCACTGATAAAATGTGGGGTACAGCTGGGGACACACACGATCAGATGCCTTTTCAATTGCTGGTCTTTCCTCCCCAGACTATTTAAGTCTCTATAGGTCAGTTGCAAGCACATTTTAAATATAATGTAAAACACCACTGCTTTAATATATGTGCATCATTGCTACTATGAAAAGTGGCTCATGTGGCCTAGAAGTGGGTATTTTATCCCTTGTTCATGGGTAAACACCTGGCACTAAAGGCAAATGACATGGAAACTACTCAGGCTAATGTACATTCCTTGCAATAATCCATTCAGTCCAACTGCCTTCTCTTACAGGAAATCCTACAAAGCACAAGGCATTTATATGAATTTACAGTGACCTGTCCGTCCCAGCTAAACTAAAATAGGTCACTAATAAGAAGAGCAACAATCAACATTACTAAAGCAAAAAAAAAATTTACAAATGAAGGTAAAGTCTGAGTAAAAACAGCAAAAACTAGCCTTCCAAATGCAGGCTTTATATTGCTATAAAGCTGACAATGTTTTCCATATTAATGATAGATCTGATGAAGCTCATGCAAGAGTTTCAAAAGTGTTACTTATTATTGTGTTGTCTTACTGTCATATAATTTGAAGTTTAGTAAATATAAGCATTTCATACCTCATTTGGTAAGTTGTAATAAGTATTTGACTTCTATACACAAACACCCGATGAAATATAAACTTAATGGGAGAAGCATATTTGGTATGTATTAGAAACAAGAATCTTATGTGGCGACCCCTAACCGGGATAAAGCCGAAAGAAGAAGAAGAAGATTAGAAACAAGAATCTTGAAGACAATGACAGAGAATAGATGGTATATGTATATATAATTACATTGTAGAAGAAAAAAAGAACAAAAAGAGTGAAAAATTAAAAAGAATTTAAATTAATTAGGCAGGAATTTGAATAGGTATATAGAATATGGGATGACAGGAATGTTGAGCAGATAGAATGCTGAAAGGGGAAGAAAGAGGACAGCTGTAGAGAAATAATGTATACAAAGGAGAAAAAAATGCTAAAGAGAAGGAACGTAATAGGAAGCAATAGTGGGTGTAACAATGAGATGGAGACTGAAGAGTGCTGTGGAAGAGAAGTATAACTAGGTAGGCGGAGCCACAAGGGTGGAAATATGGATAACATGATTTGAGTAGTGAGTGTTAGTGATAGATGAGGGATAGCAGAATGATAGGTTGCTTGGATAGGAAGAAGAGGAGTTATGCACAGAAAGGGGAGGGTTCTGTATAGTTATAAAATTAGGGATAATGGGGCTGAGTGGGATTTGGGGGTAGGGTAGGGGAGCGGAGTGAACCCAAGCAAAGAGAGGGCAAACAGAGTGGGCTACAACAGCTAAAATGGCAAAAAGTATGGAAGGGGAGGAAAAAATATCTGTAGACTTAGAGGTGAGCAAGGTAGGAAGTCTCACATGGTAGAAAGAGTTAATGTGCAATGTCACTAGAAGAGAAAGAGCAAGGTAGCAAATAATAGCAGAAGGTACAATGTTACAAAGTTGTAGTAATTATATGGGGGGCTAGTAGAAACCGTTTCAAAGCATGGGGTTAAACAAGCACAGGTGTAGTTAGTATAAAAGCCTTCCTAAAGATATACTAAGTACTGTAGTTTAGTATTTTTGTTATGTTTCAGTAAGGGTAAGGTTACTATTTACATATTACAGACAGTGAATGCATTGAAAGTTATAGTGGAAGACAGAGATTTATACTGTAGCAAAGAACAAGTAAGGTAAAGTATTGTAAGGTAGGTAGAGTGGGGGAGGACTTTTGCAGTGGATATAAGTGGAGAATGATTATGTGGGGAGGGAGCAGGAGCTACAGGAGCTTCTATAGTATAGAATAGACAAGAAGGATGGAAGCTCAAGAGAAGGCCACATCTTCCAGTACAGAGAAAACCACCAGAGAACTTGTTAGTTCTAGTGGGAGTATATGTTCTCTACAGAAGACCCTGCCATATTTATTACAGAGGAATAGGATAGCTATGTTAGGAATGACAGTAAATAACATATATTATTAATATGCGTCTCCCTCATGGTCCTTATTAGGGTAAACCTTAGTCTTGGATGTTGTTTGCTGGGCAATAATGGATTGATTGATGCCAGTTCAGTGTAATAATTTAGAGAAAGAGATGGTCAAAGTAAGACAGAGAGGATTTGGCTAAAAAATAATAATAAACAGAGAAAAAAATACAAATTACATAAAGCCAAGGGTGATATGACAGTATAACTAAGTTACAGTTGATATACAATTAGTTGAGGAACAAATGGTAAAAAGGCATTAACAGTCTGTATTAGGTAACACAAAACTCTGAAATACCATCTGCAAGACTTAAAGTACAACTGCCAGAAGATAAACTCAGAGGCCATTTGGTATTGTAAACTCACAAAATGGCTAATACTTTACAACCCATTTTACATTTGGATATTGTTAACAATATATTAATGATTATGAAAAAAAAAAACAGGGCAATAACTGTCTTGCTGCAAGTGTAAGCGTAGTTTATATAAGCTGCTATATGCAATTGTGGCAGGTCAGACATCCACCTTAAATAATACTGATGCCTACACAACACTCCTAATAGAGCTTAATTTCTTCTCCTGACTTAGTTACAATAAACTATAAAGGACTCAGTTATGTTGGGTATCAGGTAAAAAGAGAACCGTGCTGTTGTATAAGTAACAGTGTTTGTCTGCTGCACTCAAGAAAACTTAAAATGCTCAAATTCCAGAACATTTCCACAGCGTTAGCAATAACACAGTATCTCTAATGGATTAAGCCTTCAAATTACAGAACATAACTCTAAGCATTGTATAACTGTATGAGCTGCATCAAAAGGGGAGTACTAGATGAATGTAAATAGGTAGAATTGTGTTACAAGTAAAGCACTATATTGGAACATGAGAATGTCATAATACAGCCGCAGTACAGAAAAAAATGAAAAAAGAATAACATCTGGCTTATGAAAGGCAAATTCTTATTTTTCTTCTTTGTCCATTACAATGTTTGTGCAACTACAGTGGATACTTGCAGCCAGTAAGTCTTAGAAAGCCCACAAGATTTATAAACTCCTTTTGCAGCAATCACAGTCGGATTCTGTGTTTTTTAACATATTTCTAGTATCTCTCAGGGTACCTCATGATCTGAACAATATGTAAATGGCTTTTTCTTATTTTTCATATGCTATTCATTTTGGAAATTTATTCTGCATATTATATGTTTTTCTTTTTAATCCCCAAACAAGTAGCACAGTGAAGCAGTGGATATCACTGTCACCTCTCAATGCTTGGTTGTCTGATTCCATTCCCAGCTTGAGTGCCTGCTGTGTGGAATCCCCATATCCTTCCTGTGTCTGCATAAGTTTCTGCAGTGTTTCACTTTCTTACCATATCCTAAAAGCATGCCAACAGGTGAAGTGGAAAGCATTTAAATTGTGTGTGTGTGTGTGTGTGTGTGTGTGTGTGTGTGTGTGTGTGTGTGTGTGTGTGTGTGTGTGTGTGTGTGTGTGTTTGGTGTGTGTGTATGCGTGTATTTGTGTTATTTCAGGATGGTTGTACTGCATGAGGCAAGTCTGCATGCATGGTTGTCAGTACATGTATGTTTACGTGTGTTGGGAATTGCCTATCATGTGTAGGCTGCTAGGCACATCACTAACATTGTCAGTTCTGACAGTGCAGTGTCCTTTTTAGAGAGAAATGTCCTATTCAGAGACATAATAATTAGTCACTAATGGGATATTCCTCTATACACGTTTACCTTGTCTCTGAATCAGAGATTTTGTCATCAGCTGATTCACTAACCTGCATTAACCAATTAACATGGGTGGAGAAAATCTCTCTCCATCTCCCTATCATTGTTTTTGCCTGAAAAGCTAATATTAAATGTCATAATCTTATGCATCTTGTTGAAAAACATATATATAAGATTTTAATATAGAATCTTGTGAAAAGAAGATGAACTCTACATGTGTTTTGAAAAAGAATGCTGGACTCTGCTGAGTTTCTTAATATCAGATTCTGGAAAGGGAAAAGACAAAGACACACACACACACACAGACACACACACACACACACACACACACACACACACACACACACACACACACACACACACACACACACACACACACCATCTCTTAAAAACTGAAAGAATAATGCCATGGTATTTTGAGCTGAAAAATGAGAAGCAAAGACCTACAGATAGTTTGCCTGCTGGAGATAAATAGCTGTAGTGTGTTTACTGAATGTTAATTCACTGTCGGATGTATTCTAATATTAAGTCCATATAAGTATTAGTGGGATTAGGGGTGAGCAGAGCAAGAGTATATGGTCTCTACGATTTCCTAAGCTTAGGCTTGTTATCTTGTTTTAGGAGCACGAAGGTGCATTTTTTTGACATAACCTATGCTTAGATGACATTTGCAGGAAGATTGTTGTGAAGTCATAAGACAGCCTAACTTTATAACACAGCCATAGCTAAGGCACAGATAAAGCTTTGGGTAGCTGCCATGGGTGCAACTTGTTAGAGAGCAGAATCAGCACTTCTGAGAGGTGTTGATTGCTTGGGTGGCTGGGAAGTGCAATGTTGGAAGTCTTTTAAGCAACCACAATGTGAAAATGTGCCTGCTTAAATAATAAGCTTCAAGTGTGTGTCTGTGTATTTCTGTGTGTTTGTGTGTGTGTGTGTGTGTGTGTGTGTGTGTGTGTGTGTGTGTGTGTGTGTGTGTGTGTGTGTGTGTGTGTGTGATAGTAACTGTAGTAAGTATATCTACAATCTATAGTAAGTTTTTGATCTCAACTCAAGGAGACTTTTGTGGGGGGGGCATCAGCTTTGGTTGAGGCAGCTATCAATTGGGGGGGGGGCTGCTCAGGGTAACAACTGACTTAGATACAGCTTTGACTGACATCATCAGGATATTTGGTATGCCAAGTTCCAGAGTGAACTGGTAAATCAAAAGCAATTAACAAAATAAGGCCAAGAACACAGCGGAGAAGAACTCCAGGTGAAAAAGAAAAGGGGACACTAGGCATGCTATTGAATCCCAGTCTAACAGACCTATCACATAACCAGTTTTGAATTCAGCAATTCATATATATTTAATAATACCCCATCACAAATGTTTCTGAGTCAGAATTAGGTGAACAAGCTGAACAAAAGCTATGGATACTTCAAGAAAATTGACATTAGCAGGAAAATATTCAACCTAGGCTCCAAGTACCACATCATGAAAATATTAAGTGTTAGTCAGAGAGGATGTTTTTAAAAGAAAACCTTGTTTATGATTGTCTATGATGTAAGATACAAATCTAGAATGCAATGTTCCATAAACTTCTTAAAAGGTTGACAATAATTTTCTGTAGCCAACCATGCCCTTTCTCCTTATAAACTTGGGCAACAGTTGTGTTTTTCCTAATGCGTGGTACCTTTCCAGAAACTAAGGAACTGTAAAAAATAAAATAAAGTCATCAAAATCAGATGACAGATTTTTTTATCATATTTTGATGCCATCTGTATAAATGACTTTTCCAGGTTTTACATTGTGTATATATATATATATATATATATATATATATATATATATATATATATATATATATATGGATTCCATTCACTTGGTCGAATTACAGTTGGTCGAAAATGATTCCAGGCAGTTCACTTCACTGAAAGCTCACTTGACTGAAAGCTCACTTGGTCAAAGTTCATTTGGTTGAAACTGGAATATAGCCCCTGCCCCACTGCAGTGCAACCCTGGAGTGAGAATATTAAATAAGGGGGGGTTGTAGGAGGCACAGCCCCCCACATTATGCCAATAGTTTTTACTAAATATATATATATCAATGCATTTCTAATGGATATACCTTCTTATAGCACTGAATACATTAAAATTATGTGGGGGCTATGCCCCCCACACCCCAAATTATGAGGGGCTGTGCTCCCCACACCCTCCCTTATTTAATATTCTCACTCCAGGGTTGCACTGCAGTGGGGTAGGGACTATATACCATTTTCGACCAAGTGAGCTTTCAGTCAAGTGAGCTTTCAGTGAAGTGCAATGCCTGAAATCATTTTTGACCAAGTGTATGGAATCCATATATATATATATATATATATATATATATATATATATATATATATATATATATATATATATTTAAATGTCCTCTTTAGATATCACAGGAAGCACCTTACCTTTGACAGATAATCAGTATAGGGTAGGGTATAATGTGTCTAAAAACCTATATATATTTTTTTTTTCTTTTAGAAAAAACTGCTGTGTTAATAATCATTTTTGGTTTTTTTTGGTGAGACTCACCTACTATATATATGGTGGTATATTTAAAGAGGACAGTATTTATAATTTTAACACTAAATACTAATCATGTGCTTACCTTTCTTCCTGTATTTTTAAAGCTCTCTTCAAATTTCAGTGGACCTGGCTGTATAGAAAACAAAGTATATACCATATAAGCATATATAGGGCAAAGATAGAGGCAAGGCAGCAGCAACTGCCTACTGTACTCATGTTGCAGCACAGTCTTACCAACCCACTCGCTCTTTAGTGGCTATCAACTTTAAAAGCCAGTAGTGCATTTGCGGTAGTCGTGTGTGTAAGTGTGTGTGTGTGTGTGTGTGTGTGTGTGTGTGTGTGTGTGTGTGTGTGTGTGTGTGTGTGTGTGTCTGTGTGTGTCTGTGTGTGTGTCTGTGTGTGTGTGAGTGTGATCTCAACTGTAGCAACTGCTTGTTACACTATAACAAGCCATTTGCAACAGTTTAAAAGTAAACAAAAATATTTTTTTTTTAAACTAAAATATGAGTGCTGTAGTGCTCCATGCAGGGTATAAAGTATTATAAGCTTTTGTTACAATTTAAAAGAAACATTTTTTTAACAAAATGTGAGGAAGGATGAAGGCTGGGTCATGAAGTAGAAATGGGACCTGATTTGCTCCTGCATTTCAAGACCCCAGGTACTTGATTGTAGACTTTTGTTGTTGTTGTTGTTGTTCTTGCTGCTTTTCCACTGAAATGCTGGGGCAGAAGGGAGGAGACATATATCTGGTCAGCTGGTTGGTGTGCCAGTAGAAGGAGCAGGCATTTATTTTTTTCTTCACATGAAGAGCTATGGGGGTGTGGATTGGGTACTGTACTACAGAAAGTCAATTACCAACTCACTCAACTAGACAAACTCAAGCAGTGCTATAACAAGGTCGCAAAATTAGCAGCCAGCCTCCCCATTGATCACATCATTGTTTGGCCTTCAGACACCTTCAGTGGCATGAAGTACCTCACCAACTAACATAATCCCAACTACCTGTAATCCACAATCTAATAAACAAACCTGTCCATCTCTAGCCAACTTTGTACAACCATACAACCCAGCCAGAAGATTGTACTCTTCGGACAAAACTCTTACATATATCAAAACCTAATAAATCTGCAGACTGTCCCCCCTACTCCATTCAAAGGTCAAAATTCTGTAAGTCCACCCTCCCCCAACAGTAAGACATGACTAAAGCCATTCAAACAACAGCTAAAGTCTCAAGTACTCAACTCCCGGCTTTGCAGCTATGCTGCACCAGATTAACACTTTACTCCTCCTCATCCTCATCACTGCTTATCTCTCTCCATATCCTCCTCCTACCTGTACTGTAACTGACTCCCTTTACTCCATTTTGTTATACTCCTTCATGCTCAACTACCCTTGTCTTCTATTTCTCATCTCTAGTTTTCTCACCACTATACTTCTTGGAAGACATATCATATTCTGTTAAAAATAGCAACAGTATGGCGGTCTGTACTTTATCAAATTATAATGCTGGTCTTCTTCTTTTAAGAAATATTGTTAACACCATTGCATATTGCTGCCTTTCAAATGTTAGTGTCACTCTGTCTATTACTATTGTTTGTACATTGGAGGCTTTCTCCCAGGGCCTCTGCTGAAAATATGTCCTGTGCCCAGTCACACTTTCCCGATAAAGAAAGCAATAAATAAATAAATATGGAGGGATGAAATTCCAAATGAGTGGTTCTGATACAGTGAAGGCCTTGCTGGCTGAGAAACAGAATAATAATATGTTTTTGGGATGGGAGGAGGATTTGATATGTCTGCTGTACATAACAAGGTTGAAGGCATTTGTCAGTTGTGTTTACTGACTTTGATACAACTGACCTGACTCTGATACAACAGTTTGAATCAAATAAGCCAATGGACCTATTCAGTTAAATGGTCTTCACTGAAATTTTTAGAACTTTGATTTTTTATTGCCGAAGAACAAATTATTTAAGCTTAAGGCTGGCAGAGAGCAAAGTCCACTGCATCAGAGAATAAGCTTTCCACTTAAAAAGTTGTGAGTTTGAGCCATTTCAATTAAATTGGTTTGACAGATCATGGTTTACTGAAAGACAAATTGATTTAATGCACCACAGCCATACATATTTTAGCCTTCTGTCAGACTGTTAGTCACTGAAGGCATGTTGGGGATGACAATGCTGGTCCTTGATAGGGGACATGAGAGTGAATCTACTAATCTTGTTGGAACAGACTAGCTTCATTAACACAGACTCTGTAAACCAGAATATGATACAGATGACCTGGGTTTTGATAGTGGATCCAACAGTAGAGTTCTAGCTGGGAGATAAAGATGAAAAATTGGAAGTAAGCATTCATGAAAGAGATTTTCTATCTAAGGATCATCCTCTGTAAAGACCAGAAGGCTGGCCCCAGTGAGGATGAATTGTATGGCTGGTTCTTAGTGTCACATCATGACTAGATTGTAAGGTAAGTAATGTGACAATTTTGCAAGGGGCTAGGATTGCATGTACTGCATAATGTGCACATGGACTAGTCAAGGTGACATAAAGGCATTAAACAGGAAAATCTCAAGCATTTATATATGATGGCCAGCAAGCAGCTGACTCTGTCCCACACTTCTATGTAGGATGGAAAATGATTAGGTCATTGGGCTGGTGGGAAGGTCTGCAATGTTAAGGTTTGTAAGGGCCAAAAAAGGCCTGCTATAAAGAGTTTGGAGATTTGCAGATGGGGTAGTAAGTTAGAAGCATTACTCAAGCTGATGCAGAAATACTTTTTTACCCAAGCAAAGCATGCTAGGCATGATAAAATGTGAATATTATCAGTACTGCAGTGTTATTATGTAGTCTAGCAGTCAGTTGTCCAATATGATTGGATAAGCATAGAACAGGGTTCAAGTACACCTTTTAGATAATTGAGGGAAATAACAGTGTCAATATGTTCATATCCTAAAGAAGGAATGTAGCAATACAAAGTCATTTTTATAAGCTTATAAGACGCAACATTTGAGGTACTGAAAAGCACAGTGTTTGTTTTCCATAGTTTTATATATATATATATATATATATATATATATATATATATATATATATATATATATATATGTATGGGATCTGTACAGATGCTCGACTGCATCTTTCACTGAATCCCAAATTGGTGAGCATACTTGAGCGAAAGTGCTTTTCACTGAAGCAGCACTTTCCTGTAAGTATGCTTGTTGTTCCGGTCGTACTACGGTGCAGTAAGGGAAAATTCCCTTTTCCCCACTGTAGTGTGACCTTGGAGTGAGAATATTAAAGTAGGGGAGATGCCCCCCTGCATTCAAGTAGATTTTGTGTTTTTTTTTTAACATACTTTAACAAAAGCATTTTTTCGATGAAAGTGCTTTTGTTAAAGTGTGTTCAGTGGTTTTGGATATGGACTTTTGATCTTTTGATCAAAAGTCCTAGATCCATATACATATATATATATATATATATATATATATATATATATATACATATATATATATATATATATACCACATGTCTGAGATGATAGATAAATCTTCTTATTATCAATTCATTGTTTAATCTTGTGTAGATTCTTCAGATACTATGAACAGACCTTAAAAGGGCAGTGTCATTTGCAGAAAGTAGTTTATAGTTATTAGGATTACTCTGGCCAAAGACAGCTTTGAGAACCATGAGAGGAGATAAATGAAGAAAGATGTGGATTACACACTCTGTTTGTAAGACATACCTCTTCAACATCTTAGTGCAAAAAATTTGGACAAAGCCTAAAATAATAGGGAACAAAGACCCAAAAATTGGGATAGATTTTAAATATTGCTCTTATAAACTTAGAAAGTTGCTAGAATAACATTGTTTGCATTAGCATGCATTTTCTAAAAGATAAGAAGTCTGAAACTGAAATTAATGTCATTATTTAGTGATATCAATCTTCAGTGATTGGTCAGAAAACCAAATATTTTATGAAGAGAACTCCAAAAATATGAGGCAAAAGTCTGGACATTCTGTAAAAATCAGGACAGTAAAGAGGCATGTTGTAAGATGGTGTGGGATCATGCATCTGTACAGTCAATAATTTTAGGGGGATGGAGTTTCTCTGGGGGTAGGCAGTAGGAACCAAATGAAAGGCTTTCAATAAAGTAATGAAAAAAATTACATGGGAATTTTCCAATGTCATGGTTTTTATATATTGTTTATCTAAATGTATGAATGCAAAGTGTCTTAGGCAGTACTATGATCACCATTTCATCAAAAGTAGAAGATATTGAATTATCTGATTATGAACGCTATGAGAAAATAATGAACAATACAAATTAAAAATGTATATTTTTTTCATGAGCCAAACCCCCACTACACACCATCCCAGGCAAATGCATTCCTTTACTCACTTCATTTAAATAATCAGTTCTGAGGCTTCTAAAAGTTGTAGTGAAGGACATTTCACCCTACATAACCCTAGCTTGAAAAACTTGCATTTCAACGGTCACAGCAGTTGTCCATCTGTCTCTACAAATCTATAGTAGAACCTTATAATTTCCTTTGCAGAACAATCCATATTGTTTTCAAACAGCTTTTAAATTAGATAGGCATGAGTACTTCAAAAAAGGAGATATATTTTTTAAATCTACTATATGAAATGCCATCAGATTTAGCTAGAGATATGGCAGATACTAATTTCTATAGCTATAGATGTTTGCCAGAGATTAGGGAATATATTATAATCAGTACCGTGGTAGTGGAATTTATCACTGATTCTATAAACTTGTAGTAGAGACTATTAGCCCTGGGAAAACAGGCATTTTACTGTACAAACAACAGACTTACTTTACAGAAATTCTATGGAAGTAAAAAGGAAATTAAAACTCATAAACAGTCATGGGATAGTAGATAGGTGGAGTATTTACATTAGGGTCAGAAAACAGTGAGTGAAATTGTGCATAAAAAGGAAATGATGTTTCCATAAAGTGAGAATATTCAGTACTGTCATTCTGAACAGGCATTATCTTTTTTATTTCCCGCTTATGATTCTGTTGATATTACTAAAAATGTTACAATTGTTTTCTTTCAAAATAAAGTATCTTTGGCTGTATTTTTCCAGGACTCTTTTTATGTGAATAGTCAAGTGCTGACATAATTGTCCCTGATGCTATTTCTTTGTATATTTCTGTGATCTGAAAATTAAACAAATGTACCTTTACCACGTATGTGTTCCCAAGGTATATGTACCCTGTTGACTCCCCACTTTATAAAGAGTTCCAGTGTGAAATTTTAAAATGCAAGACCTAATTTTTGGAAAGGGTATCAAAGTATACAAATTGAGTCTGAGTTAAAGCTATATTAAAACATCACTAGACATTCTATATCACATACAAGAAAAATTACATTTTATGTTCATCGCAGGGTGATAATAACTACAGGATACAGAATAATGCAACTCAGTGGTCAAATGATCCACAGTAACCTGAGAGTTGCTGGTGTATGTGTGATATGTCCGTTGTCCTGTATTTTATACAAGTGTGGCACAAAGTGGTATGTTTATTTTTAGAATGCTGGGATTGAGGGTTCTAAAACTGTGTAATCTAGATTACCACATATTATGCTATCTTGAATGAGGTCTGTTTGTATTTATGTTATCTGAGTTTAATGGCATTTAAATTAGTATTAAATGGATACTGCCACCTCTGCTATTAAGAATTATCTTTGTCTTACTTTGCAGCTCCTAGAAGGTTGATATGATTGTAGAAACATATGGTGTTGAACAATTTCTGTAAATGCAAAATGCATCTTTTTGCAAGTAAAAAGAACACCTGATAGATGCCAACTTCTGTGATGCAGAGGGATAAAGTCCTAACTATGGTCCTTGAGACCTGGGTTTGCTTAGCATCTCAAGTATTTGATAGAGCTAACATAAAGAATATTGACACATCCTAGAGGTACCATGCGGCAAACCTAGACATGTACTACCATAATACCATAGTGGAGGGGCAGCAAAATAAATATGTTATATAGCTGTGGGTGGGGTTTAGGCTTACCAGTCCGTAGCCTAAGGTAGCTTTCAACATGGCTGTACATAAGGGTGCAGGTACATGGGAAAGGACATTGTAGGCCTGAGTGGTGTTGTGGATCAAACATTCAGTTATTATGGGGTAGAGTTAAACAAATATCCAAAAGACTTCATAACTTAGGTGCCAATGAGGGAAAAAATATCTCCATAACTGCCTGTAAGGTGGCGACATTAGGACAGCTCTCACCCTGATTGAATGGCACCCCCAGTGTGACAAATGAATGTACCATGTTCACCTGGGTGGAGGTTTGATGGAAGACAGAAGAAGGGCAAAATGCTCATAGGGAAAATAAGACAAATAATAATAAGACCTGAAATTTTATTGACATAGTACATTTGTATCATGATGCTAATAGTGAAAAAAATGGAGTCTCCCAACACTTTTTTTTGTTTGGATGCTCTGTCCAAAAAAAAGCAAGGAGGCAAACGCTGTCAATATTTCCATCAGCCAGTCCTATTCTAAAGTACATTAATGAATCATTTGCAACTTCAGGATTACTCTTTCTATATCACTGAATTTAGTCAGCTAATCTTAATTAACTGATTATCAGAAAGATTAAGAGTAGTGGAAAAAAAAGACAACAATGTATCAAAGTGCATGCATCACTTTAAAAAAATTGCTGACTGAGGACAGTGGGCTTCATAACAAAACTTTTTTCATAACCTGTGTCCAGCACATTCTGCAGTGGGTATTAGCCGTAAATGGAAGGCCAGGCTTGCATGAATAAAAATGGCATCACAATGAAAAGAAAATTACATCCATGCAAAAATAGTGGTGAAAATACAAGAGCACATAAAGTTGAATTGCTGTGTATGCATATTACTAGCATATCTGCATGCATATTTCATATACTTCTGTTATTTGATCAGAGATTACTAAGATTAGCTAGAGACAAACTTCGTGCATGTGTTATTGATGTTTGAAAAGAATAAAATGCTTTTCATTTTTTCTTTGCCAAGTTATTGGCGAATAGTGCAATGAATCTTTAAGCGTTTTTTTATGGTGGGCAAGAAACAGCAAAGCAGTTTCAAATGAAATTTTTCTCATAGTATGTGGTATGTGCTTAGTTCATCGCAGAACAATCCAAAATATGCTGCTGACTTTACATCTGAAGATGGTCTTCTTTATACCTGCAGAGCTACAAAAGTAAAAGCTATGTTTGTGTAGCTTGGTGTGAATGAGGCATACACTGATTTCTGGGAGTAGATTGTGGGAGCAATGAACGTAGGAACAAAAAATTATCTTTTTTTTTTGTTCCACATGTAACAATCACAACAGTTATTCTATGTTTCATTGGTCCACTTTCAGTGCAAGATGTCTTCAAAAGGCATTGAACACACCAGGTTACCTTGAATGAACCTAAACTACAATACAGGACAAGATGCAGATACATCAGGTCTATATTAAAATGATGAAAGCTGAAATCCGCAAATGCAATTACATGGACATATAAACGTCGATCTACGAAAACAGCAAAATACGGAAACGTCGAAAATCAGAACGCTGAATGAATTTCCAGAAGCAACAGCGACATACAGGTAAGTTACATCTAAACAAACCTAATGTAACACAGTTTTCCAAATGTTTTTACAGGGGGGGCCCTGCACACCCCCTACTTATATATACCAACTCCAAGACCGCACTACAGTGGGGAAAAGGATATATTTCCTCATCCCCACGATCACCCTGCTGGCCAAGGAAATTAGTTCAGTGTTCTAACTTTCAACGTTTCCGTAGTTCGCTGTTTTCGTAGTGCAATGTTTATGTGTCGATGTAATTGCATTCTCAGATTTCAGCTTTTGTGATTTTAATACAGACCCCAGACATCACCCAATGTATAACAGGACCTAAGATGAGTGGAAGAGCACACTATATAGGGCCATAAACTGCATCCATCTCTAGTTTTCTTTTGGTATAGTACTCTAAATGTGATTATTCAGTAGCACTCTTTAATAAATAGAGAGAATTTCTCCATCTATACTGTATGGCTATTATATTATTTTTTATTAATTTATTTGACATTTGTTAACCGGGTTAGTCTGGCTAGGCACTGCAGTATGCCCTTTTTCAGCAAAGACCCGAGGAGAAAAGCTCCATTATATGGGAAAAATGCGTTTTAGTGAAAAAGACTGCGTTCATTTTGAATCAAATTGCAATTAATACAGGTTTAAAAAGAACATGTAATTTGATGCATGCAATGCCGGTCTAAGTAAAGCTTTGCTTTTTCTCATTAGATTGCAGAATAAAGTAGTCTACCATTGTTTAATACACCATGGGTCGATCTGTTTCGGATAGTAAACTGTCAGCTTTAGGGACAGCTATTTTTTTTCAATACTAGTTCAATATGTGATTTATCATGGCAAAGTCAAATCATCAAACAATGTCTCTGTTGTGTGGGTCTTGTCCTGATCTGGTTATACTGTGCCTCCTACAACTCAAATTTCTTATGGTCTCCTGTGTGCCATTTCTACGCTTTCCTCTACTTCCATCCTACACATTATGACACAAGCCAGATACAGACAGGAAAGATAACCACAGTAAATGAACACTGATGAAACAGAGACTGTAGTTTACAGCAAGAATTTTCAAAACATTTTCCTGTCTTTCTTCTATAACAAGGCAGCCTTCTAATTGTTTCCTGCACTTTCATAGTTGGTGATGAAGTCTTATCCCTTAAAGGGCCAGTTTTATTATGGGAAGCAAGCACTTTTAAGTTTTGTGCATCAATGTAATTAAAGGAAGTACCTTAATACATAATAATACAAGGAACATTGGAGGAAATAGTAATAAGTGCATACTTTGATGATAGCACTCTTTAGTAATTGCAATGGCATGCTACCCATTGTTTATTGCATTCTTACATTAAAACATTAGAGCAAAACTGCAAGGTTTTCAAATCATGAGGGAAAAAATAGTGCACAGTCAGCAGAGCAGTGATAAATGTTTACTGCCTTAGCCCTTACAAGTCAGAGGTCAAAGGGTAATTACAATACAAAGCATAGACTGCAGTCTAATATTTATAGTACAATGCAATACAAAATTTTGAACACTTCAACATAAGGAACACAATGCATCTTGGAATAAAATATAGGTAATATAGTATATGTGCAAGGGAAAACCACTAGATGTAGAATGAGCCAAAATATGCTACAATACTTACATCTGACGACAATCTGTTTTATACCTTAGGAGCTACAAAAGAGAAAAGCTGTGTTTGTGTAGCATGTTCTGAATGAGGCAGCCATTGATTTCTGATATAAGATCTGCAGTATTTTTTGACTTGTTCTACAACAGCCTAATAATATAATTTGGTAAAACTTCAGTTTGCAATTGTATTGTTTTTTTTTGTGCATATGATCCTATCGCTCAGAATGAAGAGCAGACAGGGTGCTACTAACAGCAGGAACAATGTGGTATCCCAGGACTCAAGGCTTCATATGAATCAAGGGGCACTTTGTCTGCAAAGAGTAAAGTTATGATCCTTCAGGTACTAGGGACCATTTGTATGTCTCTCAGTCCCACATCTTTGTCACATTGTCTTATATTTACAACAAGATGCATATGGGACACCTTGACAAGATCTGAGCAGCAGCAATGGGCAGAAAAGAGAAAGATCACCCACAGGTTACAAAAAGAAAGGCAAGAAGGGATGTATTGTATACAGAAGCAAGAATGGCTAAGCTGATCCAAATGAGCCTCCTCTACCACTATTTCGTCTGTGCATACTTCTGCCCAAATTTTTACTGAACCCTAAACACATGGCTAGAGCTATACCAGGGCTTCAGCTCCAGACAACCACTATCCTTAATTGCTGGACACTTGGTAGTATTGTCAGAATCATGGTATAGTTCGTTGGTTAATGAAACAAGGCGGTGACTACTGGAAAAGCTCACCCAGACTCTGACACAGATTGCTGTGAGGGAAAGATTAGTTTGCTTTTGCTTTCTTGTATTCTGTATTACTTTGTTGCCTTCTTCAATTTAGTATATTGTGATTTGTTTTCTTTACACTGTGTTTTACTTGTATTTTGCTTTTAATTGCATATTCAAAATAGAAAATAGACCACAGCTGTCTCTCTTGTGATTTGAACTAGAATTAAGTTTTCCCCACACTCTGTTCCTGGAGCTGTTGTGTTTTTAAACTCAACAGTCTGTCCATTATGTTAATTTGACCACATATCTCCTTCCCTCTCCCCTTTCATTTGCTGTTGTGAGTAAGCACAAAATTATCATTTTATGAAATCACTCCCTTTCAACTATTTAAAATTTTGGCCATCCCACTGTACTCCATAGAACAAGAATACAAAGTGCCCACCCCCTTCCAATCTATCTTGCTATTTTAAAATTAGTGGCTTCCCACTTAGATAGCTAAAGCTTAGTTACCCCTTCTTTCACAGCTAGTGCACACTTCAGCTCTTAGGATATTAACCCATTTTTCCATCTTAGTCTGCAACATGTATTCCATGACCACCAATTATTGGAGATCCCACATTCTGCCTTTTACTAGTCATCTTGGGATTAGTGCTTCTGTTTGGGTCATGGTAAGAGAAGGAGCTGGGGGACATTATTTCCTGTAGACTGCTAATCATCGGCAAGCCTAATTACTGCTTCATAGGTGCCAGCTTGGAATTTGTGCATATATTTTGCTTTGGGTAAAAGAAGAAGCAGAGTGCATGGATTCCTGACTGTTTCTGGCTGGGCAGTGGGTGTCTGCGCTTGATCTTCCTGAGTGGTCTTGTTGCTATTCAGGTCTGCTACCAAGGAAAGGTTGCAAGAGCATACAGACCCTTGTATCATCTGGGACAAGACCGTGGGTCACCAAACAGGCTGTGTCCTAGTTCTCATCTTGGGATTGGTGCTAATGTTTTGCTTCTGGTGAGAGAAGAAGCAAAGGAGTATTGTATCCTAGGAAAGTGAAGCTCTGGTGAGACCAGCACTAGTAGTCATCTGGCAGTAGTCATTCCTGCAACTCCCCTCTTTTCATCATTCTTGACAAGCAAATTCCTTGTTTTCAATAAGTACTGCTTGATTTGCTTCTAACTTCAGAATAACTGCCTAAATACCTCATCCATAAATCATTAGGGTCTACTTATCAGTTTCTTCATCAAGTGTTTGGAAGTGCCATGTATAGACACAGACACACTGAGTGACATTTTTCCTGAAAAAGCACAATTGAAGTTTCACCAATACCCAGTTGCACACAGAATAACTAGTTTGCAGTGACAAGCAATGCTCCCAGAGTTGCAAACCAGATATTCCTAGCATTGCTTTATATTCTCAATCCAACTGTCTAATCAATAAAAAAAGATTATGTTGCTATGGATATAAAGTTTCGAACAATCTCCATTACCAAAATTAACGAACCCAACAGTGCAAAGTCCACAAAAACCAAGAAAGTAGTCACTGCTGAGATGGAAATCTCTTGAGTTTTTTATTTTATTTTTACCACTCTAATACGTTAAAATAATAAAACGAACAGCAGGATTGAGCACTTTCTTCCCTCACATAGGGATTTCATCAGAATCAATCAGCATTCTCAAACACTTCCTTTTATATCCAACAATTATGACATCACAATTAATTGTATTAAAAATCCATTAATATTAAATAGGTTTCTGACCAATATTAAAAACAACGTATATAAATATATTCTTAAAAAACTGTATGCATACTAATCATAAAATACATGCATTCTAGTGAATTTATAAATATTATACAATCTTGTTAAAAACATTTGAATTTATTTTCCAATTAAAGCCTTTTTGTTTAAAATGGGTTTGATAGAAATAATTTCATTTAAGCCAGGCATTTGCCCAGTTTGTAATTTAATTTGCCACCATGTTTCTTTCTCTTCTATGTGGCTTCTATAATCCCCACCTCTTGGTTCATGTGCAACTTTCTCTAAAATTCCAAAATTGAACTCTGTAAAGTGATTGCACGTTGTGGAATGTTTATATAATACATTATTCAAGTTCTTTGTGACAATCTGATATGAATGTTCATACATCCTGTCCCTCAGCCTTCATTCTGTTTTTCCCACGTAAAAGGCTCTACAGGATTTACACGTAGCCAAATATACTATACCTCTAGTTTGGCAATTACCCTTAACAAAGTTAATTCTAGACAAAAAAATATTGTTTAATATAATGTGATAATTGCTGTATATATATCTGCATTGAGAGCAGTTTCCACATTTTTTGGTGTCACCATAAGTTTCCCTACCTTTACCACTTTCAAAGCTTCTTTTTAAATTCGGCCCTAATTTATAAACAAAATTAGGTTTATCTTCCCCAATACCCCATAATATGGGGTTATTTTTAAGAATAATCCAATTCTTATTTATAATATTTTCAACCTCTTTTACTTTACTACCATATGGTATGACCATAGCTCTTTCAAATCTGGCATCTTCCGATTCTCTAACTTTTTTACCGTCTTCAACACTTTTATCAACACCTAAAAGGGGCTTATATTTGTTACCCCATTCTCCTAAAACATATTCCTTATAATCCTGGATCACTTTTTTTGGGTACCCCCTTTCTTCAAACATTTTGGAAACCTGGGTAAGTTCATCATCTAAGTCTTTCCTTTCAGAAGTCATTCTTGCGACCCTAATCATCTGTCCCTTTATGATACTATTTTTCTGCTTAATCGGGTGGTTGCTAGAATATTCCAAATAGGAGTTGCTAAACGTAGGTTTTCTGTATATTTTGGAACTAAAACCATTACTTCCTTTCTTAATGTATGTATCCAAATAATTGAGTCCCATGTTATTGTATGTGTGTGTGAACCTAAGAAAGTTTGTACATCCATTTAAATATAGAATGAAGTCCTGAATCATATTTTCTGGACCTTTCCACAAAATGAATATGTCGTCCAAAAATCTGACATATAGTGTCATGTACTTGTAAAATTGACTATTGAATACATAGTTTTGCTCCCAATGCAAAAGCACCATGTTGGCAAAAATGGGTGCACATGACGCCCCCATGGCTACACCCTTTGATTGCCTGTAATATTCCCCTTCAAATAGGATATAGTTATTGTCCAGGACTATCTCCATAAAATCTATTAATAGTTCTTTTTTGTTTTCATCTAAATGGGTGTTGTTGTTTAAGCTCTCTGTAAAATATTCCATCCCTTCTTTTTTGGGATGCTAGAAAACATGTCTGCAACGTCAATGGTTAAGAAAAACAAGTTTTTTTCCCAAAAATCTTTTTGAATTTTTGATAGAAAATCCCAAGAATCCTTTACCAAGTGTTCGTTGTTAAAAATCTCATTTTTTAACCAAGAGTCTACTACAACTCCAAAAGGGTATGTTTTTGATCCTCGACCATTGATGATTGGTCTAAAAGACAGAGGATCCAAGCATTTATGCACTTTTGGTATACCAAAAATGGTTGCTGTTTTCGGTTGTAATACTTTGAGAAATCTGTATAGGTCCCCCGATATCCTTTCTTCAATCAAATAATCTTCTAAATAAAAGTCAATTCTTTTATGACTTATATTGACTTCATTAATTGATGAATGTTGGTAGGTATTAATGTCATTAAGAATTTCAAATATCTTTTGCGAATATTCAAGAGAGTTATACAGTACCATTCCCCCTCCCTTGTCGGGTCTCATGACTCTAATAGTCTCATCAGTTCTAAATTTTATCAAAATTTCATTTTCCCTTTTGCTTAAATTATTATGTGAGAAGCCACGTTTTTCATTACATTTTAACTTATAGATTTCTTCCTCAATTGCTTTTTTGAAAATGTTTATAGTGGGATCTGTTGGTGGAATAAAAGTACTTTTATTTTTTAACTCTGTGTTTTTACGTCCTATTCCAGTTACATTTTGACCATCATACATATAAGCTAAATTTAATTTCCTTGTATACATTTTTAACTCTACAATTGTATCTGTGTAATCAAATGGCTTGTTAGGGACAAATTTTAACCCCTTCATACATAAACTGAAATGTTCTTTTTGTATTTCCATTCCTGTGAAATTGTAAATGTGATACCCACCCATGGTGTACACTATCCCATCTTGTGCTATTGCATCTACCATTCCTTGTTCTCTTGTCTGTAATATTTCCACCCTGTGTTCCATCTGCCTCTGTTGTCCCTTAGGCCCACATCCCAGTCTTGTCGTGAGGGAAGAAAGCGCTCAATCCTGCTGTTCGTTTTATTATTTTAACATATTAGAGTGGTAAAAATAAAATAAAAATCTCCATTACCAGCTTGGTGGATATGGGCATCCTCAGGCAATATAGAAATTGCCTCATATTTACTGACAATCAGTTAATTTTCAAACGAACTGATATGGTATGTGAGAGATGTAACTACACAATGTCAAGGACGCAAAGTTCTCACATAAAAGTACTCCTAATGTCAACAAGGTTGTAAGTAGTACACACACTGCACACATCATTCACAATTTAAAGCAGACATATAGACCAGCATATGCTGAGGCACTTAAATGTAACCTTCCTAAACCCCAAAGACCTCCTAGATGAAGTACACATAACAAATACCCTCAGCAGCCCCAAATGCACTCTTTCAAAACAACACCCACATCAACACATACAGCCACATCTCATGGAGCCTATACTTCTAAGAACATAAGGCAAACCAGCACACAATCCAACATTCTGGTCATTGGAGACTCCATTGTGAGACACACTGATGTCCCTCTCACCAGGCTGAGTAAGGAGAAAGTCATGGTCAGTTGCTTATCAGGGGCTAAGATCCACCACATTAAGCATACACTCAGGTCAGTGAACCACAAGTACTAGTATGACTCAGTCATAATCTATGTGGGTGTAATGACTTGAGATGTACCTCCCTGGACCATATCCCAGACTGGTATGAGCCTAGCATTGAGCAGCATTTTACCTTCCCAAAGATGGTGCCACAATACAAACAAAAGATTACTGACTTTAATGATTGGCTTAGTTTCTTTTGCCATTCAAAGGGGTGCAATATTTGTCACCATGGAAGGAGATGATCAACAAATCATGCTTATTTGCCAGGGATGGTCTGTATCTCTCCCCTCCAGGCTTTCGAATATTAGCTAAAACATTGTCTCAGTGCCTTTTTTAGGCAATGCCAAATGGAAAGTAGTTCTGACATAGCAAATTAAAACCAAGAAAATCTAAAGGTATTACTGCTCAATGCTAGGAGCTAAACAAAAAAACTCCACTCCCAAACAAGCTCTCTTCCCTCTAGAGAATGCTGATCTGTGCAGTCATTGAGACATGGTTTAAAGTCATGAAGATCACACCGACAGTACATGGTTAGAATGCCTTCTACACATTTAGACCAGTTACTACACAAACAGAGACTAAAGGTGGATGTGTCTCAATTTACATCAAAAATAAATATACCTCAAGGCTGGTCAAACAAGACAATACACTTGAGCTTCTCCATGTTCAAATCACCATAGGCAAAAATCCAATACCACTTCCTTTTAAGTTATAGGTCCCTCTCTATTACCCAGGAACTCAATACCATGTATTTAAACTTATTAAAAACACTCACACACAAATTCCTTGGACCAGATTGTCAATACACCAACAAGGAGTGCAATCATACTGGATCTGGTTCTCATTAATATGGGTGAGTGCTGCACACCTGCTAGTGTGATGTCTTCCCTAGTAAGGCAGACCACAAAATGGTCTCCTTTGAAATAAAAATAAAGCCTGGATCCTCAGTTAATTCTGGAATATTCAGGAACTACTCTAAGACTAACTTCCTGCTATTAAGTGATAACCTGGTAAAAGTTCAAGCCTCCATGGACTCTGATGTTCACATAAACCCTATACAATTTATTTTATTTTTTATTTATTTTACATTTGTTTAATGGGGTCGTTCAACTGGACATAGGTCCATTTTCAGAGGAGGACTGGGGAGAAAAGCTCCACATTATTTGAACATAGTTAAACATGTGATAATTAAAAACAGATGTAATGTACATCAAATGAAACAATTTATATAAAAACAACATAATACAATCATGGATGATTCTCAGATATGAAAACAGCAGAGAAAAGTATACATAAAACTGTAGAGATAAATAACAGAAGGTAAAATAGCATAGGTAGAAGTTAGCAGTGGATGAACAGAAGGATCATGTAATACATGGACATAGCCAGGAGTTCATATATATATATATATATACATATATATATATATATATATATATATATACATATATGATACTATACAAGCATGTTAATAACTGCATAGAGGCAGGTGTACCCACCAGGAAGAAGTACAGAACTAACTCAAAAGACAAGCCACCCTGGTGGAATCACACAATCAATAGGCTGTATAACATAAGGAAGAAAATCATGGCAAAAATTAGGAGGTGCAGCACCCAGCAGGATAAAATTACTCTCATCAAACTTAACAAAAAACTCAGAGGACAAATAAAGTCTACCAAAGCAAAACCTGTGGTAAATTTGGCCTCCCAGGCTAAGGACAACCACAAGGAATTCTTTAGCTATGTCCCCAACCTCAAAGGCAATACACATTTGTGTGCAGAGCTCATTGTAACTGAGCCAGAAGATGTAGAAAACTTACTGGCTTACAAATTTAGCTTCAACATTACCCCTCTCTCTCCCCCTCAACCTTCCATTAGGAAATGCTATAAAATATAACTCCATCTGCTATCACCAGGAAACAGGTCCTTAATGCTCTCTCTACGGCCAAGAACACTGCATCAATGGGCCCAGACAATATCTAAAGATGCCTTCTAAATAGCATGAAACACGAGGCTCTCTGGAACTGCTATTTAACTGTAACTCCAAACAAGCTTCATGGCTCATGAATGGAGAACAGCAACAGTCATTCATTCCTCTGCACAAAGGTGGGCCATTTACAGACACTGGTAACAACAGACCCATAAGATTCACTAGTCTCATATGCAAAGCCATGGAAATAATTATCATGGAAATGATCAATAATGATATAGTAAACCTCAAGTCACTGGTCCCAACCCAATTTGGTTTTGTCAAGGGCAGGTCATGCCTACAAAACCTAGTAGATTTCTTTGAGAATGTCACCAGAGCAATGGATGAGGGCAAAATGCTTCACACTGCCTACCTTGACCTGGCCAAGGCATTTGACACAATACCCCACTTGGGCATTGTTGAAAAACTGAATAGGTTAGGTACAAACCCTTATGACACCCAGTGGCTAGCCAACTGGCTCACAGACAGGACCCAGGAAGTTGGAATTTAGGAGTTCACCTCTCCAAAGAGGCCAGTCACAACTGGAGTCCCTCAGGGATTGGTCCAGGGACCGCTCCTTTTTGGCATTTACTTCTCTGAAGTCAAGACAAATGTCAATGGCATCTGGCTGACTAAATTTGCAGATACTTGAAAATTAGGAGCTGTCATTGAATCTACCACCAGCACAACACAAATGTTCCCCAGGAAGGGCTGACACAGACAAACAACTGGTGTCAGAGCCATGGACTAAAAGTAAATGCCAAGAAATGTATAATAGTATCCTTTGGGAAGTTATCCATCCCTTGCAACTATTGTCTTGACAACACACCCCTTAGAGTTGACTCAGTTGTCATGGACTTAGGGATACACAAAGGCAGTAGTCTAGCCTTTGGCCACCATGTGGCTACAGTAGTGAGGAAATCATTCTATGTCGTGCAACCTATAAACAAAGGTATGGCATCTAGATCCAAGGAAGTCATCGTCCCACTGTATTCAGCATTCATCAGACTCATCATTGAGTACAATACCCCCTTTGGTATGTACCTAATGAGGCATATCCAACAACTGAAACATCCACAGAGGTTCCTCACTAAAAGAATACAGGGCATAATTAACATGTCCTACGCAGACCACCTCAAGGCCTTATCCCTGTATTCTGTCTCCTACAGAATGTCGAGGGGAGATCTATGCCTGGTATACAGGTTACTGTCAGACTTTACTCTGATGGACGTCCTGCATATAAACAGCACCAAAATTACCCATCTGAAGACTTAAACCTTGCCTGTGATATAAATAGGACCTGATGGAGAGACAGGTATGTATCCAAGAGACTATCACATCTCTGGAACAGGCTGCCCATCCACGTGAAGCAAAGTTCCTCCCTAACCCATTTCAAGTGTAACTTGAACAACGGGATGGGGAACAAGAAATTCATCCCTGGTTTGGCACCTATGTCTCTAATGGACACAGACAGCCTGTAAATGGTTCATCTCCCAGGCCCCTGCTTGAAAATGTTTAATTTCCCTAGCCTGTGCTTACACTTATCAAGGGTGCTAACACTTGTCAGAGATTTGAAATGCATGGCTAGGCTTAAAAAGACCCTTGAGGTCATTGGTCTAGTAAGCATCTATGAACCTATGAACCTATTAATAAAAAAAAAAAAATAATTGGGCATTATTTATCTTTTGGCAAATATTTAAGTCCCTAGTTATACTATTGTTGGAGATATTAGACAACTGAGTCTCTAATGGCATGGTAAGAGATACAGAGATCTCCTGTAAAAATTCTATCAGACTGATTAAAGGGTAGAACCTTCAGCCTCTCTTGGTAACTCAAGGACTTTAGACCTGTTATTTTTTTGTTTAAGAAATTTTGGAGTTTTTCTAATTCTTTGATATGTTTAGTGAAATACATTCTAAAATGGGTGTTATGCTCATTAAATGGCCTGATCAATGCTGAGTATAAGGGAGAGATTACCTCATTAGACCTTAATGATATTACTTTGCTGAGCTAAGTAAAAGGATTTCCTGACAACCATTGTAACATGATGGTCAAAAGAGAGGGGCTTATCTACAAGTACCTTGGTCCCTGACTTCATCTTACAACATTGTGAGTTGTGCAACATGCTTACATAATATTCTATACTTGTAATGAAGTTTAAATCCTCTGCATTGCATATTTAAGTGTTAATAATGTATTACATTAGATAATTAGATTAGGTATGAATTCTTGTAATTATTTTTAACGTTTTACTTATTCACTGTTATTCATTAGATATGTTTTGTAGATGCAGTATTTGCCAGTGCCTTAATGATAATATTGTTTTCTTTTCTTTTCTTTTTCTTTCTTTGTTTTCCTAAATGCATTTCTTAATTGTTATTGTCTTTGCTGGGCTGGGTCGTGGCTGAAAACAGTCCCTGAACAAGTTCACTTATGGGGTGAATAAAGAATAAATAAATAACTGTCTGCTGGTATTATAGATGAAGCAAAATTTACATTTCTATGATCTGGGAGATTATAATTAATGTCTTCTCAGAGGACAAGCAGGAATCATGCATTTTTAATGCATCTGAAAGTGGATGGGGAGAGAGACTGTATAACTGAAGTATCTGATGCATATTAATTATGAACTAGCCTGGAATTCTGGGTAATCTGGACTTTTAGATGCTGATGACAAAGCCAGGGCATATGCATTTGTTATGCATTGCAGTTTCTAGAGAACATTTAATATCTATTCCTCTATGTTCAAATTATTTTGCCAGCAGCCTGGGGTGTGTTCAAAACATTTTTCGGGTCAGTCTACCTAACAGGCTGCAAAGAAAGAAGCAAACTGAATAAATAAATAAATAAATGCATAATGGCAGTCAGAATCAAGTTGGCAAATGTTCACATTGTTAAAATCGCAAAAGGCTTGACTTAATGAGCCTTACAGGACAATCTTCTAAAAGTTCACAGGTTCGTACATCATAAACAATTCATCCTACAACTCACAACTCACAACACAACTCAGGCTGGGTTTCTGACCCTACTCAGATTTCTCCACATACATCATGAAATAGAGCATTTTGTTAGTGTCTGTTCTTACAGAATTACTCACCCTATTTATTTTCTTATTCTCAAGTCTTCCACACTATTTTTGCTGGCTTAAAGTGAGAGACTTGCTTATATGTTCAAGCTCCTACATTAATGTTTTTCACACTGTTTCTCTGCTGGTCAAATGACAACAGAGTCTTTTCCTAACACCTCTTACACTAATCCTTCAGCACTGGGAAACATGGGCACTAATTGTTCCTGTGCAGCTGGGTTATCTCACCAAGACCTCACTTACCCTCCTACACTGCTAGGCTCTGTCCAGTATGTGTAGCAACCAGCAATCAGCCGAGACAGCACTATGAATGTTGTGTGTCATGCATGCATATACAGATCAAATACAGATGTTTACAAATCTAACATTCTCAAAGGCATTGCAGAAGTGCAAACAGGCTCTAAACCAGGATGGCTTTTTGTTTATTTATGTAATTAAGCTGATCATGATAACTATAATCACTGCTAGGTGAGTAGGCCTTGGATGATTCTTCTATATATCTCTTAGTAATGTTTAGGGATTATGACAGTGCTCTGTAGAACAAACTTCTTGTGAGTGTTTACTGAGATGAACAAGGCAATGATACACAGACTTGGTTAAAATTAGAAATAGTAAGGTCCCTGTCCTGCACCTAATTTGGGAATGAGTAGTCAGGCAACATGAAAAAAATATAGGAATTTTATTTTTCTTCACATTACTGAGACCCATTTTTGTCAGAGGTGGCCATGAACCATTAATATGCATAAATGGCTTGTTCAGAGTCATATAATATACAAGCAGTGATTGGGGTAATCAGGCTCAAGACCACATGAGAAAAGCTTGCTATCAGCTCATACCATTGATCAACTGCATTACAATGACAGACTTCTTAACCCTGAGTGCTGTACAGCACACATATCCTCTTTGGGTAATACATATATGGTTTACCAGATCAGATAGGTACCATAACAGTTGAGTATTTTCCATTTTTACCAGTAAACAACTTGCTCAGTGGACTTAATTACATATCCAAATTTGTCTCCCCGGGCCAAAAATTGTGAACATTTTGGCAAGAACTGTGTGGTACTTGGTTTATCTTAGATACTTTGTCCTACTGTAACTTCTTTATTACAATCAACATTAAAAATAATGATACATTTCCTAAGTGCAGTGTGTGCTAACTGGGCAATAAGGGGAGGGGAAACAGTTTTTTTTCCAAGTTCAATACATGTCATTGTCATGTCGAAAATATCATTGATGCTAGTTTGGCCTCCTTACAGGACCTGTACTATTCCAGAGTCATGAAAAGGGCAGGGAAGATCATCACTGACCCTTCACATCCACACCACCATCTTTTTAAACTATTACCATCAGCCAGGCATTATAGATTAATATGACCAAAACAAGCAGCTATAAGAACAGTTTTTTTCCACAGGCCATCAAGTTCATAAATGGTTAACTCAGCTTATTATGTTGGGGTATTCTTTTTCCCAGGCCTCCAAGGATTCTGCAGTATTGTTTACATATTATTAATACATGTTTCTTTCAGAGTTTATTTTAGTATTTCTTGCAGTGAGTTGTACATTGCACCTTGTATGTATATGTATATTTACTTTTTTGTCTTTTTCTTAATAGTTGCATGTGTGTCATTTGGCTTGTTCTTAGTTGTATGTATGTCATTTATGAAATTCATACTTGGAGAGTCACTGAAACTGGAGTCAAATTCCTTGTATGCGTGCATACTTGGCCAATAAATGTGATACTGATTCTGATGTCACTGTCAGTTCATGAAAGGAAAAGTGCATAACAGTGGAACAATAATTTTTGGAATTTGAAGAGTCAGAATTCAACCCATTTTGCTGATGATGGTTGTTTGTCATTGTGTTGAACAGCAATTTGATAGACAGCACGTTTATGTGTGGAAAAATATCAAAAGCCTTTCGTTTTGTGGAGTCGGGGAAAGGGTCTTTCATAAGGTAATGTGTTAGGTTGGGGTTAGGAGCAGGGGCAGGGTAAAGTTAAGCCCATCTGCCCATCCTTTTTAATGTGCACCACCCCTAAACTATGTGTTTTTCATGAAATGTATTTTGATACATTTCTCAATGATTTCTGATTGATTGAAAAGGCAATTCAATAAAATGAACTGTAATCATAAATAGGCACAGAGGAAGCCACTTTTGTGGAGAAAATGCAGTCTGCCTTTGGCAGTTGAGTCTTTTGGTATAGATTATTTACCCAATAAATATTTTGAAGAAACATAAGTGAGGGTTCTGCCTGGTTTGTTTATATATGCATTATATGCATATATATGATTGATTGTACGTAATGTTGAATGTAAAATACCAGAATTAAGAAGTTTGAACATACAGAATACTGAACACCCTAAATATTGACCTACAAAAGATCAAAAATGGAAAATATTTCCTCTTCTGGTCTTCACACTTAATCCACCCATAACACTGGCCTAAAATTCACCTGAATAGTGGCAGTGTTATGGGGAGGTTATTATTAACGTAAGATGTAGGATTAGGGTTGGTGAAAGGAGCAGTGTTTGGGTTAGGGTTAGCAATCATTTTTCACACACATAATTGTTGCAGCAGTTACTTGCATGTGATCATTTTATACTGAAAATGGAAACTTTTTTAAGAGTCATAGTTAGTGAGCAGAAAACATATAGTTGACTACAGTGAAATATTTTAGTCATGGTGTTATGCTGTGAAGAATCAGATTTGTTTTTTGCTAGCTTTTCCCTGTACATTAATTCACCCCTTTGGAACACCCAGTGTTTAATGAGGATCACTGACTCTTTAAAGCCATTTACTAACATGTTTTAGTTCTTTGTTTGCAGATGCATTACAACTCCACTCCATGCCTACACACACACACACACACACACACACACACACACACACACACACACACACACAAAAAACATCATCCAGTTTGAATCCTTGTTCCATTTTCATAACTGAATGGTATGGTGGCTTTAGTCAGCAAACTCAGCTGTATCTTGTCAGTAGTGGATTACTTACACCTTGGGCCCTGGATCCCCCCCCCCAACACATTTTTGGACCACATATAAATGCCCATGTCCTTTTGGATGTACCTTTCCGATTTGACCATTCAAACTGCTGTCATTATAATCCATCAATACTCGTATCCATCAGTTATAGTTGCTTGAGTGCATACACCTCAAATGTTGACATGCGGTAAAAAAGGCCACAATAATGTATTCCAACTTACTTAAACACAGATTTAATACTCCACAGTAAAAAACAACAAATACAGGTTAAAATAACTTCAGACAAGAGTTGGGTTACACAGAGAGTGTCTTATACTACATAATTAAACAAATGGAACCAATCAGGCTAAAGTGCATTAGTGCTTGTTACAATAACCATGACAACCTTGTTGTTTTTTACTGTGGAGTATTAAATCTGTGTTTCAGTCCTCTTATCGTGTGTGGTCCGCTTTTTCATCAGTTTTAGTTCGTTTTTTGTTTGGTCTTTTCCTGTCATTCATGGCGGACGACACCGGAGAGACTGGTTCACCTCCTTTGTTTAACACACGAGATTTGGGTAATAATAACAGTGATTCGCAAACTAACCTTACGCAACTAATTGAAGTACTGTTGCACAGAATGGATACCTTAACGCAAAGGGTTGAAGCTATTTCCAGTTCGGCTGATCCAGTGCCGAGATTACATATCAACAACCATCCACCAATGACTGGTTCTAGTGGAGGGAGCATCCCTAACGGACAGACGCTAGTAATCAGGCTATGACGTCCGTGAACTTGTTGCAGCCTTCACAGGTTACTGGCAGTCAACCTACAAGAGTTCCAGCGACTACAACAGTAAGAAGGTATGAGCCTGGTAATCTTATAAGGGACACTATACCTTCTTTAAACAACTTCCTCGACAATAACTGTTATTTCTTGTCTGATAGCACTAATGAAGTTAATAATGAGCCTCCTGTTTCCGAGTACAACAACTTGGAAACTAGCATTGATCTTTTAGACATGAAATTGTTTAAATGCAAGAAACTCCAATTGGAGGTTTCTTATTTGCAGGAATGCATCAAAACCAAAGTAATTTTCCAGCTGGCCTGACTGAATCTTCTGTTTTTCACCAAGAACTCATCGATTTATTCGACAGGCAAGGATTTGAATTTTTGCAGGCTCTCATTAACTATTACAATACTGACATTGGTATTTTAAAAAGCGAACTTGAAATATTGGAATTGGACATTAAATCTCATGCTGAGTTTGTTAAATACAAACACGAATATTGTAGAATTTTTGTTAGCATTAATGCTACTATGGAAAAATTAATTGCCAATAAGAAAAGGAAATTAGCAAGAGACATTAAAGACTATGCAAACAAGCGAGCCTACCCTAAACTGGCACAGAGCTCAGCGATCAATGGAAGTGGTCAGCAAACAATAGAACTTCCTAATGCCCAACCACTTCAGCCTGGCTTAGATAACATCAATAACAATGGTGGTAACAATAGACCAGGGGTTAGGAGGAGTCCTAGACTTAACGCTAATAACAACATTAGCCCCAATGCCCCAATGACTGATGGCGATTTGCCATCTGTATCTAGTGACTATCCTAGTAGTAACATCAATTCTGATCATCAGGATTTTCAGATGGTGAACAACAACAGGGGCAACAACCGGCCTCGAGCCCAACGACAGAACAACTCAAGGAACAGGAGACGAGGTCGCAGGAGATGATGGATATAATGGACTTTGGGGTTAACCCAATAGTTTATAAGAGTCTAAATGGTGATTTTACCATTTACAATTATACTGCTTTGCACATCACACAAGATATTATTGATTTTCTATCTAAAGATTTTTCTTTTGTGCCAGGTCGCAGTATGGATATTAGCAGGCTTATCATTGACCTGAAGGTATTCACACGTAAATTAAATTTACATAGCTTGATGGGTGATAACTCATCTGCTATTAGTTTACTTAGAGTATCTAGCTCATATAATCCACCCTTGCATTCAACTTTACAAACATTTGAAAAAATGTGTGAGTTGGACTTATGGGCTATCAAGAACTCAATTACACATAGTAAACAGAGATGTCCCCCAAACATCACAATGCTGGAAAGAGATTTCATCCAGTTAATAAAAGATTGCCATATTCGTGTGATGAAACCCGACAAGGGTGGGGGGTTAGCCTTCATGGATCACTTCAAATACGTTGAGTATTTGGTTGAACATCTTGAGTCACCTGCTTACAAACCATCCTCCTTGAATGAAATAAATGGAGCATACAAAAGAATTAACAATATGCTCAATGATTTGTTTCTGGAAGGGTACATCAACAAAGAAACTTTAAATTATTTGATTATGCCAGCTCCAAAAATTCCAGTATTTTTTGGAACACCTAAATTGCATAAAATACTCATTTCCCCCCCATTTAGACCCATTATAGATGGTAGGGGGTCTATCACCCAGGCATGTGCTAAATATGTCGACAGTATATTGAAACCTCTAATTAATTCCGAATCTCATATTTGCAAAGATTCATGGTCTTTTCTTAGAGATATTAATACTCCCACATATAATGACAACATGTTATTTCAAAGACCTATACACTGTCATTCCACAAGACATTGGACTTGCCTGGGTAAGAGAGTTTATGTATGTTAAAAATGTTGACCATGACACTATAAATCTGATTGAAACCCTGTTGGAAATTGTTCTATCTAACAATTTTTTTATGTTCGAGGGCAGTTTTTATTTGCAAACCTCAGGTGTGGCCATGGGTTCACCCTGTGGTGGTTCCTTTGCCAATGCGGTGCTCGCACATTGGGAATCCACATACCTATTTAAGGATGACCTTTACTCTAAACATGTTTCCTGGTACACTCGGTACCAGGATGACATTTTTTGTATTTGGGAGGGAGATAGAAGTTTGATTCCAACATTTATTGAAAATTTAACAAAATTGACTGACTTTTTAGAATTTCCATATAGCATCAACGATGTAGAGATCAACTATCTGGACATAACATTGATCAAAGATAGAGTTAATCAAAGGTTTAAAAGTAGAATATTTAGGAAGCCAACATATTCAAATGCTTTTCTACACTTTTCGAGCAACCACCCCTATCACCAAAAGAAATCTGTCATTAAAGGACAGATGGTTCGAGCAGCACGCATGGTCAGTGATCCTTTTGATTTTTCAGCTGAGTGTAGCAAACTCACTAACATGTTTGTCGCAAGAGGTTACCCACAGTCATTAGTTTTAAATGTACTTACGGAAGTAACAAACAAAAGAGAATCAGGACATTTTTCCCCTTTACTTCTGGGTTGCATAACAAATAACCCAGAGTATATTGACAATACCATACAGACAGAAGTTTGTAACTTTTCCACACATAATAATGAAAAGGAAAAATTTAACATCAGTTTTTTACAGACTTTTTGTTTTGACTCTGTCAAAATTAGAGAAGTGGTGAACAAAAATTGGCAAATCATTAAAGAAGACAGGTCTTTAAGCATTCTCTTAGGTGACTGTCCTAGGGTCACATATAGGAGAGGGCAAAATTTAAAATGCATTTTTGAGAGAAAGTTAGATCCTAGGCCTAATAGACCTTGTGGCATGTACAGATGTGGATCATGTTCTCAATGCAAACATATTAGAGTAGCTAAAGCATGTACCATTAATGGTAATGATTATAAATGCAATGGACATTACACATGTGAATCAAAAGCTGTTATATATGCAGCTCTATGCAACTCTTGCAAAGTTTTCTACATCGGGAAAACCGAGAGAAAGCTAAAGAATAGGATCTATGAACATCAGTATGCCATCATGAAGGCAGATGTCAACAATGCCCTTTCTAGACACTGCTTGGAGTTTCCAGGGCATGCTTTCCACTTTTTTGTTTTGCAGCATAGGGAGAAGGATGTAAGGGGTGGGCCATGGCAGATTCTATTGGAAATAGATGAACTGCTATGGCAGATTAGAACTAGGGCTCAGGTATTTCCAGGTATAAACGAATGTTTATCTATAAAATGTGTCCTGAAATGGCTATCTTATAATAGGTAAACTTTAGTAGGCTATTTTACAACTGAGCTTAAGCCACTAGGAAATATAGAATTTTGTGGATACATACACATATTTGTATTTTAGTCTATATGTTTTTTTAATATAATACACTCATTTGGGTATGTATAGACATACGCATACATTTGTGCTTCATATCTTTAAGAACATTTGGTATATATGTGTTGAATACACCAGCTACATGTGTATACAAAAAGTCTGTCATTTTTATGCATAGTTTATTAATTTGCAAACCTTATAATCTCATTTTTGCACACTTTTAGAGGTTTTACTCTTGCATATTTTGCACATTGTCTATTATAGCAGTATGCACAATATTGTCTTTTTCTTCTTTTTTCAGTATGAATTTAATACCATAACATGTATTGTTTGTATTTTAGAGTTTTTGGTAATCACATCCATTTGCATATTTAACAAATATTAGTAACAACAATTTAAGTAGCTAAGCTACAAGTCATTCTATATGCTCTTGGGGGTTGAATTTTAATGAAACGTATTTGTTACAACCTGTTTTAACCTCTTTACAATCTACTAGCTTTGTTTTGCTAAAGGGGAAAAGTGACAAGTAATCGAACATAATTCTGCTTAAAAGCACTTTTAATATTTAATAAGTAATTGGGTGGATGGTTATATAAATATCAGTTTTTATTTCCAATATTGATTTATTGCAGTAATGCTTGACTTTTTTACGTAGTGAATACAATTTAATTTCACTATTTTTTAACTTGAGACGGAATCCTTTTAAGGTTGTCATGGTTATTGTAACAAGCACTAATGCACTTTAGCCTGATTGGTTCCATTTGTTTAATTATGTAGTATAAGACACTCTCTGTGTAACCCAACTCTTGTCTGAAGAAGGCGGGTTATTTTAACGTATTTGTTGTTTTTTACTGTGGAGTATTAAATCTGTGTTTCAGTCCTCTTATCGTGTGTGGTCCGCTTTTTCATCAGTTTTAGTTCGTTTTTTGTTTGGTCTTTTCCTGGTATTCCAACTTACTTGCCACAAATGCACATTACTCCTACAAAGCTATCTCATGCACAAACTGCCTCTGCACCCAAAAAGTATAGCCCCATTTCTGCCTATGTGCACCTCAGATGTGTGATAGCAATATGGTTTGAGGCAGCAGAAAGTACCCCTGCACTACCAGGCTATAACTCATTCCACATCTTTTGGCCCCAGAACTTGGACTGAAGCTCCAAATACGGTGGTGTTTCCATATTCATAAAGGATGTGCACACTTCTAGACTGGTAGCCCAACATAATGCATCAGATATGCTTCAAGTGCAGCTAACATTGGATAAGACAGCGATTCAGGTCATAGCCTGCTATAGGTCCCCAACCATGTCCCAAGACTCACACTCCATATTCCTAAGCACCCTGGAGAATATTAGGGCCCAACTTAACATTCTCTTACTAGGTGACTTCAACTACCCCTCCATTAACTGGGTAAACTACTCATGTACCAATACACTTGCCCAATGTTTCCTGGAGTTCATTAATTCCAATGCTCTGGACCAGCTCGTTCTTACCCCCACTAAAGGTAGCAACATCCTTGACCTGGTCATTACCAACATGGGCAACCATTTCTCTACACCACTAGTCAGCTCCGCCTTGGTTAGATCCAACCACAAACGAATCACCTTGGAAATCCACATCCCTCCCACCCCCCAGTAAAGGTAACCACCATAAAAAACTTCTCTAAAGCTAACTTTGGGATCCTAAAAACAGAGGTGGCTAACTTCACAGCACCCATGCAAAAGGAGAGTAGTTGCGTGACCGCAGAATCATACACCAATACACTGTACGAACACGTACACAAATGCATGGATCTCGCCATACCCAATGGAACCAAGACACTCTTCTCCAAAAAAAGGAAGCCAATCTGGTGGTCCCCTGCCATAAACAAACTCTACAACAAAAGGAGGAAACTGATGCGGAATAAGGTGAAGTCCCAAGACTGGACAAACTCCCTTATTTGCCTCAATAAAAAGTTGAGATCCCTCATCAAATCGTCTAAAGCTAGGTATGAAAACAGAATTGCAGACAATAGTAAAGACAACCACAAAGCCTTCTATAGTTATGTAAAGAATCTCCACGGCAATACACAGATTTGATCTGAGCTACTGCACAATGGTACCTCCTATACTGAGCCAACAGATATTACCAGTATACTGGCAAACAGATTCAGTGCCAACTTTGCCCCCTCCCAAAGGACCAATCACAATGCCAGTAGATTGACAGGCACCCAGTATTACTGCTGCACACGTTAAAACAGCACTGTCCAAGGCCAGGGATACAGCTTCTCTCCCTGGTTATGTTCTACATGAACTACAGAGTGAACTGGCACCTTACCTGTGTGCCCTGTTCAATCACAACCTCATATCAGGCTTTGTCCCTGCCGAATGGTGCACTGCTACAGTCATCTCTCTCCACAAAGGAGCGACTACAGACCCTGGGAACTATAACCGCATGATGAATCTGATATGCAAAGCTATGGAATACATCATCATGGACCTAATAAACAAGGATATAGGGAATTTCAAAACTCTGGATCCCGCACAGTTTGGTTTTGTGAAGGGTAGATCATGCCTGCTCAACTTGGTTGACTACTTTGAGTCAGTCACCAGAGCTGTGGATGAAGGCAAGGTGGTTCATACAGCCTACCTTGATCTGGCCAAGGCTTTTGATACCATTCCCCACTCAGGAATCATTGAAAAACTCACTAAGCTTGGCATCAACACCTACATCACTAGGTGGATTGCAAACTGGCTCACAGATAGAACCCATAGTGTGAAAGTAGCCGACTCCAAGTCAACTGCTGATTAGTCATGAGTGGAGCCCCACAAGGTTTGGTCCTGGGTCCTGTCCTGTTTGGTATCTATTTCTCTGAAGTCCAGGCCAACACAAAAGGACTCTGGCTGACAAAGTTCGCAGATGATTGCAAGTTGGGAGCTATTATTAACTCCCCAAGTGATGTTGACATCCTACAGAATGGCCTAACTGTGACCAACAACTGGTGTCAGAATCATGCCCTTAAGCTCAATACCAAAAACTGTGTCGTCATCCCCTTTGGGAAAAACCCGGTTCCCATGAATTACCACATTGAAGGAAGTCCACTGAACACAGAAGGCGCTATAAGAGATCTGGGAACACAGGTCGACAGCAACCTCTCTTTTGATCACCACATTGCCACTGTGGTCAGAAAGTCCTTCTATGTGGCACATCTCATTACTAAGGGTTTTGCATCCAGGAAGAAAGTGATCATTGTCTCCCTCTACTCTTCCCTCATTAGGCCAGTCATCGAGTTCATAACCCAGAGACTGCCAATCCTATGGAACAGACTTTCCATACATGTCAAGCAGAGCACCTCACTGACCCTCTTCAAGAGAAATATTGATGAGTGGATGGGGAAACAGAAAATTCAACCCAATAATTACTCCAGTGGTTCTACTTGATAGAGGCACTGGGAACTAAGGTCATGTGGCACTATGCCAGGGTAATCCTATGGCTAAGCTTGAACAGGTCCCAGGGCCATTAGCCTAGTACTCACCTATGAAACTATGAAAATAGTCATTGAAACAATAATGTATTTCAAGCTTGTGCCACCCAAATACATAGTTTCTCAAGTAAAAGCTTGCATCACACCCAGCACATTTATAGCCACTCTTGTCATATAAAGTTCATTTATACATGATAATGAATACCTCTCTATGTAATAGCACAAGAATTACAGACAAACACAAGAATAATAAGATATATAAGCCCAAAATCAGGGACATATTTTAATATTGCTCTCATATACTTAAAACACTGATAGAATAACATAGTTTGTATTGACCTGGATTTTCTGTGGGATATGGAATGCCAAATGTCTATCATCATTTAGTGACTACAGTCCTTAATAATGTGCTGGCATGAACATTTTGTGAAACCAGGGACAGTTGTTTCAACTTTGTTTCACACAACTGACACAGTGAAATTATTCCAATGTCATGTAAAAGCAGACTTTAAAATGAGCAAATGACAAAAAGGTACATGGCTTCATTCACTGCCATTCCACCTAATTTAGTGACTGCAAATTTCAACACTTTGTTGACATGTCTGTCATTTGGCACAGAGGGTTAAGTCAGCTGTAGTTCTTGTAGTACAGGGTTTGATTCCCTCAGCCCTCAGTTATCGACTGTGTAACCTTGAGCAAGCCATTTAACCAGACATTGCTCACAGGTCACCCCCGAAAAGGGACTGTGGGCCTACCTGCTTAACTAATGGGTATCATTATTTTCTACACAATCACAAATTTTATGAGACTCAGACAAAAATATAAGACAACTGCAGGACATTGTGGGAAATCATGGGCAGTTTTAAACAAGAGCTCAAGGTGCTTTCCTCTGCAGCCTACCTTCTCCCACCCAATTTAGAGCCTGCAATCCTCAGTGTTTTTCCAGAAAACCAAAGATTTTGTAAGGCACAGACCAAAACATGAGGCAAAAATAGACATAGACTGCATAATCTAAGGCAGTTTTCAGGTTTGTTTTACACACAGACGATAGCAAGAAAGTAATGAGTGACACTTTAAGTTGAGTAAATGGCAAGTTGATTTCAACCATACTTTGAAATACTCTAAAAAGAAGTTAAGTTGCTTTTGTTAACAGCAAGACAAACCCCCTCCTATTTGTTGGCTGAAATCCTCAACAACTATACTGGAAGTAGTGAATATAGTGACAGATATAAAGCAACTGGAAATGAGATCTTTAGAAAAGGGTAGGAGAAAACTACATAGGAAAAATGGGAATTGTGGGAACAATACATACAAGGAAGAATAATGTTTAAAAGGTGGCAGGGCTTAAATGAGTTATGTAATGTTTGAGTGAGAAAGATTGGGTAGATTATAAGTGATGCATAATGTTTGCAGCTGGAAGTGTGTCAGTATGTTTTATGATGTAAAATGCTTGCAAGTAGGATTGTGCTGGTGTGGTTTGCTTTTATTTATATAAATGTGTGATTGCCTATGTAATAAGTGAGGGTTTACTAAAGATGTTTCCTGTTAAAAAAGGCAGGAATTGAATAATTTATGTAATGTTGCTTAGGTTATATGATATATAGCAATACATATGAAGTATAATGTTTGTTATGTTGATATAGTTTGATTACTTTTATAGGAATGTAAATCTGCATATTTCACAAGTGATAATTCACTAAAGGTATTTGAAAAAAAAAAAAAAACAATTTGCCAGAAAACCAAAAATGTTGTAAGGCAAAGTCATGGACAGCCTGCAAAATCAGAGATAATTATTTTTTTTCTGTAACTCTGCCTGTAGGCAAGCATCAGAAAACAAAAATGAAATGAGCTGCACTTTGCAAAGTGACGCATTTGAAGGATTTTTATTGGTCTTCTTTTAATGTATTGTATTTTACAAGTTTTGCATTCATCCACAAGGACTCAGAGACATTCCTAAGGCATATGAAGATAGATTTCCAGGGCAGTAGTATAGACAGACATTATAAACATATGACGACTATGACCTCATTTAGAGATACAGAATCAAGAGAAAACAGTTATGAGCCAATAAAAGTAAGTGAACCCTACCACATAAGATGTGAGCCTTAACTGTCTTCCACTAAGGATAAAATAACATTTTCTACACATAATGTGTTTACAGATAAGTTTTTGTACCAGTCCTACAAAAAATTTGTATAATCCATATAATTTTTCTGACACAGTGATAAAGGAATAAAATGACATTCACTTCCAATTACTTCTGGGACCCAAAGGAGAAAAAAATGGAAATTTCCAATAAATGGGCCTATTTTTGCATTGTTTTACATTTGCCATAAATTAATCAGTAGTTGCACTCTTATCACAACTGTCAAACATAACTAAATTTAGATTTGTAACCTCAAAAGATAAAGCTGCACATTTCTTTTTGACAACAAGGTTTTCACAGAGACAGCCTCTGTGCTTGCTGTTGTAATACAGTTACCGCTTTATCAGCTGTCATGACTGCTGCAGGCCATGATAAATACACTGGAAGTGATCACTACACAGTGGATGTCAGTTTAATATTCAGTTATTTGTTTGAGAATAGACAGTTTTCAGAAGTGCAGGAGATTCTGATAGCTGTGCTTTCTGTTGTTTAGACTGTTGGCATCAAAGCACAGAAACTGCTGTAAAACTATAGCTGATGGGCTCAGATTCTCAAAGTAACAAATGAAAACCAGCAGTGCCTGGGCACCGTTTGTCAAAGAAGCAAGTAGCAGAGCGTGTTCGCTGGACAGTTAACACACACTAACATACTTCAGTTGATTTACAGCCAACATGAGGCAAACAGCAGTATCAAAATGTGTTTCAGTTTGACTGGACATTTAGTGTCCTTGATTGTAACATTCAGCACTACCCACATATCCACAATAAGTTATAACAACTCCCCTTTTCTTTACTTTGTGTTCCAAATGTCAATTTAGATGAAATGGGACAAATTATGGCTTTGAACAGTAAGTGACCTTGGCTTCCCGCAAAGAGGACTGCCTGTTTTTCTTTCACAATATGAAACATTAATTTAGAATGCAAAATTACTAGTGCTGTAAATAAACACTTGGATACAGCAACTAATAACTAGTTTACATATTCCTTTTTTGCATTATTGCACACTTTTGAAAATGTCAGACTTCAGCCATTTAGGATTTAAAAACAGGTTATGTCAAAACTTCAGAGATATTCTTTTTTCAGTCCTCACTTTTTGATAGCTTTTGTAATAGAATTTATTTTTCCGTGCCTGTTTCATATAATTATACCTAAGAAGGACATTCAGTGCATGTACTATATGTGTGTATGCATGTGTGTGTGTGTGTGTGTGTGTGTGTGTGTGTGTGTGTGTGTGTGTGTGTGTGTGTGTGTGTGTGTGTGTGTGTGTGTGTGTGTGTGTGTGTGTGTTTACGTGTATGTGCGTGAGTTTGCATATGCATATGAGTGTCTGATACCCCTCAACTTATTAGTGTAAGAATTATAAATAAAGCTGGAAATAACATGGAACAAAGGTCCAGAATCATGGACAGATGTAAATACTGCTCTTGCAAAATGTTAAAGTTGACAGAATAACAGATATTCCATTAGTATGCATTTTCTATAATGTATCGTCTGAAAGTCAAAAGTCTTTCATTATTTGGTGACTTCAGTCTTCAGTGATTTGCCAGAAAATCACAAATTTTATGAGGAACAGATGAAAAATATAAGGCAAAAATCTGGGCATTCTGCAGAATTCAGGGCAGTTGAGGTATGTGTGTGTGTGTGTGTGTGTGTGTGTGTGTGTGTGTGTGTGTGTGTGTGTGTGTGTGTGTGTGTGTGTGTGTGTGTGTGTGTGTGTGTGTGTGTGTGTGTATGAATGTGCACATGCAGCAATAGTGCACTTTCCTCTACGTTTAATGCCTGCATTAGACATACTGAAAGGCAAATAGAAATGAAGTATAAAATGTATGATTTGCTACCTGAAGGCTATATTTCATTCTTCAGCTCACACAATCATTTGGCATCTGTTACAGGTTTACATGTAGAGGCCGTGAAACAGAAACTGCAAGAGTGTTTAGGAACAGTTATCTGTTTGATAAGTTCTTCAAGAGGTGGAAAGCAGTAATGGCTTGAGGAAAGAGTGAACGAGACATATCAAATTTCAACTGAGAATAAAAAAAGTTGACATAATTTGACACTTGCAAATTAAGGCATTTTTCCTCTACTAATCTTTTACAATATCTTAGGTATAAATTATCATCATGGTGATCTGAACTGGTTAAGAAGGAACTTACACCAAAAACACTAGGTGACTGGAAATATTTGATGAACTTGAAAAATTAATGGTCAAAGAGGTAATGACCTTTTATGACCTAAGACTGTTGAAGAAATATTTTAGTTCCAATATCACCCCTAGAGGTCTTAGGGTTGAGCGATTACCAGCTTATGATTTTTCGGATGAGGATGGAGACCTGTTGGCAGAATGGAAGGAGATCTCCCTGCGTTGTACATTAAGCTGGCTGGGGGTGCTAATTAAAAGGAATGAAAGGGTACTCGAGAGAATGCGCTCTAGCATTTTGAATCTGCAAGAGAGTCTCTTAAAAGATACTCAAGTAAGTACATTTAATGAACAATTCACCAATATAAGAGCCAGAATATATAAGGTAGAAGCTGAAGTTTTACAGCGTAAAAAGATAAGGTTTGTCCGGGACTCTAATGATTATAAGTCCGATAAACTTTTCTCATGGCAGTATAACTTTAAGAAGGGGCGTGGTAGGAACACAGCAAGGAGGAATAGCTATAAATCATGCGCCTCTAGAGATACTTCGGTTTCATCAGTGGAATTGTCGTCATCAGGGAGAAAAAGTGTTTCCTTTGAGAATTTAAATGTGGAGACATTATCAGGTTCCAACGGGTCAAACAGCATGGCGGCAGGTGATGACCAGGTTACAACTCAGAATAGAGGAAGAGGACGACATTTTCAAGGAAAGGGAAAAAGAAGATATAACTGATTTATGTGACTTTGTTTGTACATGTGGATTTATTTCATCTCAATTTTTGAATGCTCCATATGTCACCAATGTTTTTTCTAGTGCTTATGTATGCAATGCAGGTGAGAATTTACGCATAATAAATTTTTCTGATTTGAATATTACTGATAATATTCTTGGTTTGTTAAATAAGGGTACGAAATTCGTGCCTACTCATTTTCCTAGCTTGGCGGATGTTATTATCGAAGCTAAGAAGTTCTGCAGGAAATTGCATTTAAAAGTTTTTTCCGCTAGTAACAATATAGCGGAGAAACAGAATTCTGTTAATATGGATGAGTCACTTTTAGATAGTTTATTTATTTATTTATTTTTTTATTTTACATTTGTTGACCGGGCTAGTCTAGCTGGATACATGTCCATTTTCGAGGCCCAGGGAGAAAAGCTCCACAAGAACAGAGGTAGTTAAACAGAAACATACAAAGATAGGGTAAAAATTATTACATTAAAGAGAAATCAGACGTAGATGTTATACAATTGGTTAAAAGAAGTACAATACTTAGAATGAACTGACATTATAATTAGTCTAATATGGCAACAACATGAAATCTTAGGTTTGTGGGTTAGGTAGGGACTTTAGTGGGCCAGGAGAGTTTTACTATTAGTCAGGGTTAGAGCAAGGGCATAGCCATTGGGACTTTAATAGGTCTTTGAGGTGTTTTTTGAATTGGTGAAGAGAGGTCATGTGTCTTAGGTTATTTGGCAGGGCATTCCAGGATTTGCCAATGGAATTGGCATAGAGTGCTTCGCCTCCCAAGTTGTTAGACTTAATGGTTTGAACTAGTAGGCTTTTGGACGACCTAAGGGATGTTAGGTTGGAGTAAGGGGTAAGTAATTTGTTCAGTGAGGGAGTTTTTTCTGGATGATTGATTATTTTAAATGCCTCAGTGAGTTGGTTGAGTTTGAGAGCGTTGGAGAGTTCTAACCATTCCAGGGTCCTTAGATTTTGGCAGTGATGGGTCCGATAGGGCATCCCTGTTATAAATCTGGCTATGTGGTTATAGGTAGTAGACAGTTTGTTGAGTTCCTTCTTGTTGAGGAAGGAGAATACAGGGGAGGCATAGAGGAGTGTGGAAAGAAGGTGGGTCCTAGCAATAGTTAGTTTGGTGTGCAGAGTTAAGAAAGTTTTTATTCTATACATAGACCCGAGTTTTTTGTTTACAGACTTAATGGTCAGACTGACATGTGTATCAAATTTAAGTTTGTTATCTATGGTCACCCCTAGAAGTTTGGTGTGGGAGATGGGTTCGATTATGATTCCATTGTTGGAAGACACACAGAAGGTTGGGGTGGTAGTATTAGGTGATTCTTTTCCTTGGGGGGTATTTAGTGTGGGGAAAAATAGAAGTAATTTAGTTTTGGTTGGATTTAGTAGAAGCTTTAGTTCTGATATAAGTATAGTTCCTTGATGGATATGACAATTTATGAGAATTAATTGTTTGATATTCATGGAGAGGAGCAGAATATTGCTATGGGCTCTGATTTTGAATATTTCACTGGTTATGGGAAATTTGATGTGCCGAAAGTCCCGTTTGTGAGTGATTTTGAACCACCAAAAATTAATGTTGTTATAAATGTTTTTGAAAAAACTTTATGTAACACATTAGAAATTGAATATAAGAAATTTAAGCAAAGTAGAAAAGTTTTTAATTTAAGTAAGAACGAGTGGCTGACTTTGTGTTAACTAAGGGAATCGATTGGGAAGTATGTGTTTACTGAATCTGACAAAGGTGGGAATTGGGTAATTTTTCCCAAAGATAAATATATTTCTACAGCCTTTGATTTATTGTCAGATGAAAATGTATATGAACGCTTGGCCACTAATCCTGTTAAAATTTTCAACAGCACACTGCTTGACATATTGGAAAGGGGTGAACGCCTGGGATTCTTTACAACTACAGATGTTAAAAAATTGTATATTAAGAATCCTAAGGATGCGAGATTTTTTATAATTCCAAAGGTGCATAAGGATATAAGGAATCCTCCAGGGCGTCCAATTGCTTCAGGCAGGGGTGCATATTTACAGAATGTAGGAATTTCTTTGGATTCTGTACTTAAAAATTATTTAAGTAGGGTGTCCTCACGGTTCTACCTCACATAAACGAAACACCACAACACCGACAACGCAATCACCGACACCACATAACCGACAGTACAAAAACACAAAATCCCACATGCCCGACAACGAAATAACCGACGGTACACAAACACGAAACCTCATACACTTCACACACCACAATCAACAACCAAAACACATTCCCCGTCCAAAAACCACATACACAACACAAGCACACCAAAATCCCTACAAACCCACACTAAACCACACATACACAACTACCTACAACCCTGACCCAAACCCTAACCCTAAGGTCCGTCACTACAAGACACTTACCTGACCCGCCCTAACCCTAACTCACTTATCCCGCCCTAACCCAAACACAATCACTACCGCACACTTACCTAACCCGAACCCTAACCCTAACTCACTTATGCCGCCCCTAACCCAAACACAATCACTACCGACACTTACCTGACCGCTCCCTAACCCTAACTCACTTAACCCACCCCTATCCCCACTTACCTTACTCGCACCCTAACGTCCGTCACTACCGCATACTTACACAGCCTTTTCCCATTTCGGCATCCTCGGCGTCGGTGCTTTCATCCGTCGGGTCGGTCTTCTGCTTGTCGATCTTCTAGGTCCCGTCGCGTCGGTCTTCTGCGCTGTCGATCTTCTGGGGCTCGCGATTTCCCTGTCGATTTTCCGGCGTGTCGTTGAAGTGAGGTAGAACCGTCCTCACATGTGAAAAATACAAGTGAAGTTTGTAATAGCGTAGGGGGCACAGTTTGGAATGACAATTTCTATTGGGTGAGTGTAGATGTTAAGTCACTATACACAAGTATTAATAGAATATGGGGACTAGAGGCAGTTAGTAGGATGTTAGGAGAAGGTCCATGTACTTCTTACATTATTAATTTGTTAGATTTCTGTCTACCTCACAATTGTTTTGAATTTGAAAAAACTTTTTTTCTTCAGAAGGAGGGTACAGCAATGGGTGCCCCTTATGCTCCTTCATATGCCATTATATTTATGGCACATTTTGAGAACTTGTTCATTTATCCCAATGATTTTTTCGGAACAAGGTGATAAAGTATAAAAGATTTATTGATAATCTTTTATTTCTTTGTGAAGGTGATTGTAGGGACTTTGATAAATTTATTAGTGAGTTAAAAAATAACCCTTGTGGTTTGGATTTCACGTATAAGATAGGGCATTGTGAAATCCAATTTCTTGATGTAAGTTTTTATGTGGGGTCTGACAGAAAAATACAATTCAGACCTTATCACAAAGAAACAGCCACTAATAATTTTTTACATGTCACAAGTATGCATAGTCTCAGTCTTATTAGTTCTTTACCAGTAGGTGAATTCAAGCGTATTGCTGTTAATACGTCATTAAAACATATGCTTAATTCAGAATTTAATAAGGCTGAGGCAAAATTAAGTACTAGAGGCTATTCTAAAAATATGGAGATGTCAGCTAGAATTCAAGTCGAACAAGAGTTAGGTATAATAAAGCATGTTAGGTCCCATAGTAGCAAGGAAATGAGAAATTTCAATATAAGAAAAAATAATTTTGGTAAGGAGAGTATGGAGAAAGCATTGGGGGATAGCGCATTATTATTTTTTGTGAGTAGATTTTCAGAATTCTCTAATATTTTAAGAAGAGTGGTTAATTCATTGTGGCCCATTATTAGTAGGGATGAAAAGATAGGACATTTATTTCCCAATAAAGTGACTTTTTCGTATGGTAGGTTTCAGAATTTAAAGGAAATATTAAGATTCAAACTTCATAAGAAACAATGGAATGCTGGGACATTTGCCTGTGGAAAGTGCAAGGTCTGCACTAGATGCAGAAATTTGGATGGCACTGAGATTAATGGGGTTAGTTTTAGTGCCATAGAACATTTTGATTGCAACTCTTTGGGTGTTGTTTACATACTGGGATGCAATTGTGCACCAAAAAATGGTATATTGGCCAGACCAGGAGAAGAGTGAAATCAAGAATTCGTGAACACATTGGTGACATAAGGAGGGGGAGAGTAGAAAGCCCAGTGGCTAGGCATTTTCAGGAAGTACATGGGGGAGTAGATAATGGTTTGATTTTTAGTGTTTTGGGCAAGCCCTGGGGGTTAGATTCCAATAGTATCAATTTTACTAGGAGTCTGTTGAACTTGGAGTCAAAATGTATTATCAAGTTTAATACTTTATATCCCAATGGTTTGAATTTAGAAATTTAATATTTCTTAATTAAAGCATGTATTTGTTAATATTTGTAGGTATGTTAGGGGTATATTGTATTAAGTATTTTTAGTAATTATAATATTTAATAAAAAAAATTTATAATTTATTTTGTAATTGAAATAAAATGTTATACAATGTTAGGTAATGTATGATTACTAGGTTCCTTTAAATGATTGTATATTTTATCTAAATGAATATATATTGTTTAATTACTTAATTGTTTAATTGACTATGGCTGTTGGTTTATAAGCGTTGGATTTTCTTATGGTAAACATTCCTTGTGAAGGCGAAGGCCGAGGTACCAGAATTTACTAAAGAATAAAAAGTTATCTATCGCTTTTGGGCTGCTTATTTCCGGTCACCTAGTGTTTTTGGTGTATTTTCTTTTTGGGTTTTCATATTAAGAAGGAACTTATTTAGTTAATTCATGTTTGGTTATGGGGGCACAACACTGACCAAATCTGACCTATTGCAAGCTCAGCCTGGGTTACATACATAGTTGTAAAACTGAAATAAAACTCGAATATGCTGAAGAAAAAAAGCCCAACATCAAGAAACTTCTTTATTAATAAAGAAGTTTCTTGAAGTTGTTTTTTTTTTCTTCAGCATATTGGAGTTTTATTCCAGTTTTACAGCAATGACCTTGTTCTGCCTTGTTGGAGTTTTATATACATAGTTGTAACAGTAATGTAAAATTAAAGCTATCGCTCAATTGTACAGTATACAGACATAACACAAAGGTCATGCAGCATTAAATATATACATATTTACAAGAAGTGGTTTACAAAGTAGTAAGATTAGGAGTATACAATGAATTAGATTAGGATTAGGAGTATACAATGAATACAAATAAAGACATAGGGAACTTGCAGACTTTGGATCCAACCCAGTTTGGCTTTGTCAAAGGCAGATCATGCCTTTTAAACTTGGTTGACTTTTTCGAAACAGTCACCAAGGCCATTGACGAGGGAAAGGCAGTCCATACAGCCTACCTAGACCTGGCGAAGGCTTTTGATACAATACCTCACTCGGGTATCATTGAAAAACTCATCAACTTAAATGTAAACCCATACATTACAAGATGGGTTGCAAACTGGCTGAGTGACAGAACCCACAGGGTCAGAGTTGCTGGCGCCATGTCAGACTCAAAGCCTGTCACAAGTGGTGTCCCACAGGGCTCAGTCCTGGGCCCACTCTTGTTTGGCATCTACTTTTCTGAAGTACAAGCAAACACAGGAGGGTTATGGCTGACAAAGTTTGCAGATGACTGCAAACTGGGCGCCGTAGTTGAAAACACATCCGACACAGATATCCTTCAGAAGTGTCTCACAGAAACAGATAACTGGTGCCAGAGCCATGGCCTAAAGTTAAATGCCAAGAAATGCATAGTCATACCCTTTGGGAAAAATAAGGTTACCTCTTGCTACCATATAGGTGGCAATCCCCTGATCACAGAAGAAGTTATTAGGGACCTGGGAACCCAGGTTGACAGTAGCCTTTCATTCGACACTCATATTGCAAAAGTAGTTAGGAAGACCTTCTACATTGCCCACCTTATCATGAAGGGATTCACATCTAGATCAAGGGAAGTCATAGTCTCCCTATACTCATCACTCATCAGACCAATGATCGAGTACAATGCCCCATTCGGAATGTATCTGACCCGACACTTGCAGCAGCTGGAGAGGCCACAAAAGTTCCTCACCAAAAGGATAAAGGGTCTCAAAAACTGTCTTATGCTGCCCGACTGAAAGAACTCCAGTTATATTCAGTTGCTTACCGCTTGCTCAGAGGTGACCTATGCCTGACATACAAGGCCATGTCAAACCCAGATTTGATGAACATGCTTCATCTCAAAAATCTAGATCCCTCAGCCACAAGGGCGGGAGACTTACACCTCGACACGGTTATTAATAGGACGTGCTGGAGGGATAGATTCATCACCCAAAGACTCCCTATGCTGTGGAACAAAATCCCGGTTTATGTGAGGCAGAGCACCTCGCTGGCCTTGTTCAAGAGGAATCTTGACCAATGGATGGGAGATCGCAGATACACCCCAGGGGTTACCTCAGTGTCACTGCTCGACAGAGGCACAGTAAAATAATGGGCATAGTTTCTCCAAACTAAAGGGGTGGCGTAAGCCACAAAACTATGGGCTAGGCTTATAAATGCCCTCGGGCAGATAGCCTAGTATGAACCTATGAACCTATGAACCTAATACATGTTGTGGCAAAGAGTGTATAGGTTACAAATTGATTGTAGACATGTTGGATTACTCAGCTCCCAAAATCACACACAGACTTAGAATCAGTTCATAATCTTACAGCAGCAAATCAGCTAACTGAAGGTCCACCCTTGGAAGAGAGCAAGAAAGTATCTTCAGTTACTGCTTTTCTAGCCTTCTGCTTGGGTTTAAGGTAAAACAAAGGATGCAGATAAGAGTCTAGAAGCATGCATTACATTTTTAATGTTTTGCACATCCATAAGTTTACATACAATTCCTCTGTGTAAGTTATAAAAAAAATCTTAATGATGCAAAAAGCTAATTGTCCTCAAAATATCTCTGAATTCAAAATAAAGTATGGAGCTTTATGCTATTTAAAGCAACCTTGCTAAAAAATTGACCCTTCTACTCATTTTTGCTCACAGTATAATCTATGGGTCACTCTCAGTACTTGTTCTGAGTAACTGCCTCTTAACATCATCATCATCTTCTTTCGGCTGTTCCCGTTAGGGGTCGCCACAGCGGATCATTTGTTTTGTAACTGCCTCTAACGCATATTATAAAACTGAAGCTGCTGTTTTTCCATGTAGCAGTTGATCTGATAGATCCAGTATAAAAAAGGTTAATAAAACAAGGATGGCTTAGGCTTCTCAGTAACTAAATATTCACCCCAGAGAAGATTATTAAAGGGAGGTGCAATTTATAAAGAACAAATACATTTCTTTGCTCTGGAGTTATGTTATAAACTTCATTCGTAATGACACAGTAGTAAGAAGCTGTGGCCAAAAGGTTGTTGGTACCATATTTTTCATGATGGTAACTTTAGGACCAGATGGTAGGCATCAGCAGTTAGTGTAGCTTTTAATAGTTAAGTCATCCATGTAATAGGGAGGGCTCCAGAGGTGACTGATTTGTACAGATATACTAGAAAGGCAGATATACCAGGAAATGAGAGTTGCATCCATATTCCTTGTGTTGGATCCATACTAGGTGGTTGCTGTTTAAGAGATTGACAGTACAAGCTCTAAGAATAATCTAAATGAACAAGACATCAAAATTAATCTTCTGCTTGCTGAAAAAGACCTCATCAATATCTAATCCTGGCATTAGAAGATGGCAAGTAGAATATTTTTATTTATTTATTTATTTTACATTTGCTGACTGGGATTGTCCGACTGAGCTGAAGACCCCATTTTCAGCAGAGGCCCGAGGAGAAAAGCTCCAACATATTATGCAATTTTCATTATAAATTAGCATTAAAAGCAATGTTACAGTGTTATTACAAGGCATTAGGTAGCAATACAATATTATACAGTGTCAGTAATCAGGAGTATAGTATAACTATTTCAAGATGTATAAAAAGAAATATGTCATTAAGACGAGTATAGTTTTTGGGGTAAGTGATTACAAATACCCAGTTTTATCATGATTTAGTGGCACGAAGCCAAGACAATTACAATAGAATGTTTCTCTGAAGAAATTTGCTTAATAGATTTTAGAAGGCAGTAGAAAGAGTAGTCAAGAAAGATTAGAGAGAGAGATAGTGAGAAGAGTGAGTTAAGGGCAGAAAGTAGATTAAGGGATGAGAAGTAGGGGCTGTTAAGGAGGGAGAGTACAGTGGCAGGACCACTGACTTTTAAAGTGCTCTTTGGTGGCTGTCTTAAATTGTTTAGGATGTGTAAGGGTCCTGATTTCTAGTGGGAGCCTATTTCAGGTAATAGTGGGGTGATAACTGTACATGTTGTGTCCAAATTTAGACTTGGGTTTGTAGATTTGTAGTAGGTCTTGGTTAGAGCTTCGGAGAGGTCTGGATAGACAATAATGGGAGATGAGAGGGGATAGTGCTGGGCAGTAGGAAGGCTGGTATAGGATAGAATGGATGATCTGGAGCTGAGAGAGAAGAAGCTGATGGGGTAATTCAAGCCAGTTTAGGTGTTGGAGAGAGACAGTGATAGGATTTGTAGGTTTGTTGGGCAGCAAATCTAGCTACCTTGTTGTAGGTAGCTTCTTGTTTGGTCAGGAGTGCTGAGTTAGGATTTGTGAGAATTTGAGAATTGTACATTAGACTGGGTAGAAGGTAAGTAAGAGAGAGAGTAATCTTGGCTTCAGAGGTAAGGAATTTCTTGTTACAGTAAAGGAGCTCTAGTTCTGAATGAGTCTTTTTGATACAGTTAATAACATGCAAGTCAAATTTAAGCTGATATATAAATCATAATAATCACAATTTATATAAAGCAGCGAGAGCAGCTGCTGTTATGAAACACACATAGTCATGTAAGCATTCACTCATGCATTCACAAGTACACACATATACACACTTAACTGAAGGGGGTCTTTTTGCAAATGCGGTTTAGTACTATTGCATACTGAACAAGAAGAAAGTACTGTATCAATGTCTTTTACTAGAGAAGGCCAAAATACTAGTCCTCTCACCCTTCTTTTGGTAGATTCAGAACCTGGGTGACCACATTGCAAAATCTGGATATATTCATGTTGTAAGGAAGCAAGAACAACAATTTTATGACCTTTGAAAATAATGCCATCTTCCATAGGTTCATAGGTTAGTACTAAGCTAACTGCCCTTGTGAGCCATTTTAAACTTAGCCAATTATCCCTTGTGAGACTCAAACTCTGCACCTTGTGTTTGTAAGGCAAACACCTTAACCATTAGGCCACCCTCCCAACCCCCATCAACATCTCATCTCTGTAAGGAAAATAAGTTTGCACTTCAGGTGGTGCAGTAGATTGCTTTGATGGCCATCCAACATTAATGCAGTGGTTGAGCTTTTGCAAAATTGGATCAGTCTTTGTATGATCTCTCAGCTCATCAAATCTCGTGGTAGAAAAATTATGCACTTCCATGACATCGAAGTCAAAATCTTCTGCATTAAGCTGTTCTGTTGTATTTCTGGGTGATCTGAGCAAGATATCAGCCAAATAAAGAAGTGTGCCTTTTGTATAGACCATTTTGAAGTTGTATTTTTTCAATTTGTGCATCATTCTTTGTAATGTCATTGGAGCTGAATGCATAGGCTTCTTTAAAATAGTGACTAGAGGTTGTTGATCAGTTTAAATCTGAATAACTCAACCAAATACTATTGCCAAAAGTTCTTTCTCAGTTTAAGCATATTGCATTTCAGTTTGGGTAAGAGATTTAGATGCATAAGCTACTGGTCTACCTTCTTTAAGAATAGCTACACCAAGACCAAATTTTGAAGCAGCACAGAAAAGAGTTACTGGTTTATTGATATTATAGTACCTTAATGTAGGTGGGGTGGCAATTTTCTGCTTAAGGTCTTCAAATGCTCTGTGGTGCTGTTCCAACCAAGACCACATGACATTTTTCACATCAGCTATCTCAAAGGTGCTGTCAGCTCACTGAGGTCTGGTATAAACTTGCCTAAATAGTTGACCATACCAAGGAAACTTTGTGGAGCTTAAACATTATCTGGTGCTGGCATCTCAAGAATGTCTGCTTGCTTAGAGGGGTCTGGTCACAAACCAGTGCTGATAAATAAATGACCTACATATGTAACTTCTGTAGCCTGAATTTGCACTTCAGAACATTGAGCTTTAAGTTCGCTTTATGTGTTTTGTCTAGAACTCTTCTAAGGTTTCTGTCATGTTCTGCCTCACCATTGCCTCCAGCCAATAAATCATCTACTACTATGGCATAAGGATAACCCGAAAAAAAAAATTGCTCCATTGCACATTGAAAGACTTCACTTGCAGAATTTATTCCAAATGGCATCCTGAGGAATCTATATCTTCCAAATGGGATACTGAAAGTAGTCAGTAGTGAAGATTTGAGATCAAGCATCACTTGCCAAAATGAACTTTTCACTTCCAAGACAGAAAAAAAAAACAGTGGCATTAGGTATTAGGGATGTGACTTCCTCGAATGTGCATATGGGGTGATGTGGTTTCTTTAATGCTGTGTTCAAATACCTTGGGTCAATACATATTCTGTCTCAGCCTTTTTTGTGGGCTGCTACCATGGATAACACCCATTCAGCTGGTTATGTAAATGGACAAATTACAGCTTGCATTTTATCCATCTGAGCTTTGACTTTATTCTGCATAGCTATCAGAACTTTTCTTGCTGGTCTGACCATTGGACTGATCTCTGGGTCTAACTTCATAGAATACACAACTGGAAGTTTGCCCAACTTGTCATTGAAAACATCAGCATAGTCTGAGAAAATAGCTTTAATAAAATTGGAACTAGGATATGTGCTTATATGATAAACTTCTTTGGTAAAGGAAAGCATATTCATTCTTAAACTGTCTCTGAGACCCAATAATGACTATACAGGTTTTCGGACTACATAGAAGAGTAAGCTGTAAGAGGTTCTAGCCAAATAACATGAAAGAACTATTGACCCTTCAGTTTGAATTTCCTCACCGCCATAAGCAACACGTTTTGCACAACTGGCTACATTAAGTTGTTCACCAGCTCTCACCTTAGCAAAAGTGTCTGCTGACATAAGATTTACACCTTGAATCAGTGTCTGCTTTAAGCTTGGTGGTTTTACCATTGATCTGGACAGTACCAAACACTTCTTTCTTTGCCAACAAATTTACTGCATGAACCTTTTCACCAATTACTGACACACCATCTACGTAGAAAGTAGAACTGCAGATCTTTACATGATTTGCTTGCTTTTTTATGTGACCCTTCTTTATAACTGTGTGAGGTTTACTTGATTTGCAAAACATTTGAAACTGGTTCCATTTTTTAGATTTGTGGCATTACTGGCAAAATGCTTAGGATTTTTCTCTTTTAGACTCATGATTGTCACCACAATTGCAACAGTTAACAATAAGCTTGATATGGGTTTTGCTGACTCACTCTTGTACTGCATTGAGCATGTCCTTTTCTTAGAACTTGCTGGAAAACTATGGGTTTTACCTGGGGAGCCTGCAGGGGTGGCAGGTGCCATGTGCTTAGGCCTGCTTCTGCTAGCCATGTGTGCATGCTGTCTATATTTGCTCTGGAGACTGCTGAAACCATGCTGTTTTCACTTATAAGCATACTTGTGTGCCTTTCTGTAACTTCATGGATTTGGCAAATCTCAATAGCTTTGTTCAGCGTTAAATCACTGTCATAAAGCAAAATCTTTCTCACTGCAGCACTATTAATACCACACACAAGCCTGTTCTTTATTAACTCATCTTTTAAGTCACAAAACTAACAACTTTTAGCTTTGTTTCTCAGGTCAATACTATAAGCTGCAAAAATTTCCCCTTGGTTTTGATCTCTTGTGTAAAACAAATGCCTCTCTAACGTAACATTTGTCTGTGGGTTACACATTTCCCTGAATTTGCATTTCAAACACTCGGGGTCTTCTCTTGATTCATCCTGTACAACAATATGACAGTTTTCACCTACTCCCTCATATACTGCTGATGTATACACAAATGAGTGCTATCTTTCAATGGCCTCTGACCCAGCTAGATTTAGCAAAATGAATGCCCTTGTGTGTGCATCTTTGTTAGAATAAGCTGCTTGTATAAAAATATTGTACTCTTTCTCAAATATTCTCCAATTCTCTGCAGTATTCTGATCAAATACAAGTGGTGATGGTTTTTGAAATCTGTACACACACATATACATATGCCAGAACATTTATGCCAGTTTTTGTAACTATGCCCAACAACACAACAAGTCTCTGAATAACTGAACTACGCAAAATAAGTCTCTGGGACACAGTATTTCAAAATAACTGCACTGTGGGAATAAACTGGGCAGAAGAAGCTCAGAATAAGAAATATTTCGAAGTAACTGCATTTTGCAAATAAACAGTAGACAGCACACTGAAACCTTCCCAAAATGGCTGTACTTTACTAAATAACTCTTTACAGTGCAAGAAACACTCTGTAATGATGGCACTTTGAGAATAGACACACCTAGCACAAGAAACGTTTTGAAATGGCTGTATTTTGACTGCACTTTATGGAATAGTGACACTTTACATACAAATAGACTCTTTGGAATAAATGCGCAGTAATAAGCACACACTGTAAGCACTTTTGCACACTGAGATACTTTGAATAACTCTAGTTATGCCCTTAATACAATCATTGTTTATGCTTAATGTGCCCTTTTTTGGCCTTATAATATTTGTTTTGCTCGTTTAATCGTTTTTCATGCCCATACTTTCCTTGTGCTCATTTTGTTCTAAACATGCTCATTTTACTTTATACATGCTAGTCTTGCTTTTCCGAAGTAATTACAAACCCTTTATGTGCTTTTCTGATAATCATTTTATCAAATGTCTTAATTTTAAACATTTTGTTTAATTAATAAACTTTTTGTGCCTCTCGCTTGCTTAATAATTCGGGTAGTGCCCTTGTAATGCTCTATCTTTTTTCATAAAATAAATAGTTTGTGCAAGTTTTCATTACCTGTAGTTTGTTTCTGTCCCATTTTGTACTCGGTTCACTTAGTTTACCTTCACTTTTAACTCTGCACCTCGTAGCTCTGAAAAGCTGTCTCTGAAATCCCGGTTCTGACACCATGTTGCTCATCCAGTCAGGATAAAAACAGATGAGAATTTGTGGGTTCTGTTCAAGCAGCTTTATTATGTACAAATAGATCAAGATTGAGGCTTAATAACTTTAACTTAGGTAAACTTATAAACAAACTAGCTATTACACTCATACATGCTCAGCCTCTGCGTGAACTTTCAAAATGACACTGAAGCTAGGACGTGCTTGTTATTTATATGCATGTGTTGTCCTTGGAAAAGCCTCTTAAAGGTACAACGTACACACTATTTTGCATAGTCCATCACCACTATGTACAACAGTGGGCTCAGAAATTAACCCTAATACACACCCACTCCCTCTAGGAATCACTCTATGTGTCTGAACATTGCTAGTGTTTGCATCATTGGGTCCTTGTACATAGCCTTCACTAATTCTACCAGTGATCAAGGGACTTGGAATCATCGTAGGACTGCCCAAATCAACCATCTTAGAATCTTGCCATATCATTTTTCCAAGTCTGGGAATGCCCATTTGGACTCTTTCTCATCTCTTGCTTCTTCTAAATAATTTGTCTCACTGCAAGCACTGGATTGGTTATGTTGCATCATGATCTGGATCTGATCTGCTTATCTCTATCTTACTTTCTATTACACTGTGTATTCACTTATCAATCACCATTTCCAGCATTTTCATGCAGTGTGACAGAAGTTTGATACCTCTATACTGCTCACAGTTGTGAATATCTCTTTTATTCATGTACACTTGCACTAGAATGCTTGTTCTCCAGTGATCTAAGATACACCTTTCTCTCCATATTGCTATGACTACCTTCTAGAGCCACTTCTTCCCTAGCTCACCCATCATGATCATATCTACCTCATCATCTGAGACTGCTGCTTTCCCTGATTTCATTTTCCTTAGTACTATTATTATTTCTCCAAGGGTGGGTTCTTCTTCCTCTTTCATAGTAAACTGTGTCTGTGGAAATACTGCTTTTGTGTGGTTTTCTTCATTCAGAAGCTGCTAGAAGTACTCATTTTATCTGTCTTTGATGTCCTGAGCAGGTTGTTGATGTCAGTTCTTATGAAGAGTGTCAGATTACTTATCTTCTTTGTCTTTCTGTCTTTGCTTTAAAACCTGATAGAATGTATTTGTGCTCACTGCTGAGTCACTTTCCAGAAGCTGGTAGAGTGACTTTGATGCTTTGCTCTTGGCTATTGCAACTGCTATCTTAGTGTGTTTGATAGCCAACCAGTATTCCTTCTTAGCCTGGATAAATCTTTTCTATCTCTCACTTTTTTCTGCATTCCTTTTTTAATTTTGATGACTTCCTTGACTTCTGCATTCCACCAACAGATTTCTTTATGTACCTTATTTCCATACCTGGCTCAATGAGAAATTCATTCTGTTGTCCTCATACATGCTATTTTGAGGCACTGCCATTCCTCTTCGATTCCACCTATTTTGCCTTCTTCCTGGGGTGCTGGTGCCCTCAGGATTTCCTTGCACTGTTGTACTTTTACTCTGTTCGATTTCCAGGTCTTCAACCTTAGTGCCTTTTCTGACCACTGTTTACAGCAGATTCTGGCCACCAGTGCTTTATGCTGTGGGATGACTTTTTCATTGGGAATGACTTTGTAATAAATAATTTTTCCCTAGTGCTCTTTTCTTCTTAGGACATCTACCCAACGTGCATGTTGGCTCCTCTTGTATGTGATCTTGTGACCGCCTGTCTTGCTTAATTATTTATTGTCCACCATCAAGCAATTTGCCACACAGAAGTCTAGAATGGCCTCTCCTTTATTCCTGTTGTCCTACCCATTTGGGCTCAGGCAATCCTCATATCCTTTTCTGTCTGCCCTGATATAAACATTAAGGTAATCAATTATCAACAGCAACTCATGTTGTCCTGCTTTATCTATAGGTCCTGCAATTACAGGCTGTATGTACTCTTTTCCTTGCTAAAACATCCTGCTTTGGGGCATAGGCTGAGATTATGAATACTGTCCTATCCTTACACTGTAGTCTGATTGCCATGAGTCCATTATCAATGCTGTCTTCTGTCTTCTGAAGCATCTCCCTGCATAAAAGACCACAGCAAAATGCAGATTAAGTTTTGGACTGCTAAAGCATAGAAATGAAAGTTGTGCACTTACCATAACACTAGAACCATGTTGTCTTCTTTCATCCGGTTCAACATTGGGTTATCATATTGGTCCAGATCTGACCTTGGGTCTTTGACTCCTCCCCTTCCCATAATTCCCTCTGGTCCCCTAATTATTTCAGTTCACATTTGCCTGCTACTGGTTCAAAAACAAACCCTACCAGATATCATCAACAGGTCTAACTGACTACTCTAGCAGGTCAGTAAGGCATAAGCATGACAGCAAATTTGGCTGTCAAAAAGGCAAGGCCCATGGTCAAGTCCAACCATTCTGCTGGGAAACTGAACAAAAATTGGAGAAACCATGTGGTTAATTTCAGAGCCTTCAGGTCCTATTGAGGCTGACTGGATGGGTGGGAAAAAAGGTCTGGATAAGGGTCCAACACCCAAGGAGAATGTATTAGATGATGCCAGAGAAAGGGGCCAAAAAGGAGCAATGAGGGTTACATTGGCTCTGTACCTCCAGCTTTCTGAATAAAATTTGCTATTAGAGGAAAGGGGGAAAAGCATAAAGAAGGCCCAGAGGCCAACACTGGATTAGAGTGTCCCTTGGTGTCTGCCCTTGTGGAGAGATCAGGCAAAGTAGCTGCTGCATGTGTTGTTTGAGTATAAAGGAAAACAATGACATAAACACCGACCCCACTGACTAAAATCTGTGTTGCTGTTTGATTAAGGGATCACTCACAGGGCAGGAGAACAGATTTGCTCAGTTTGTTCACAAGAACACTGGAAGTCCCCAAGATGTGGGTTGCCACTAGAAAGTGACAGGAAGACATTGTCCCAGTGGCTTCTTGGCACAGTGGGTATGAACAAGTTCCTCTTTGCTTGTAGATGTACCAGACTGCTGCCATGTTTTCCATCTAGACTGAAATCAGTTTCATGGGGAGGGAGTCATAAAAGGCTTGCAATGCTAGGACTGTCCTCATCTCCAGTACATTGATGTGAAGACTGGCGTTTGTTGCTGACCAAGAACCTTGAACAGTCTTCCTTTGAAATACCACCCCCCCACCCTAGAAGGGAAGTGTCCATGGTCATCATGGATATTGGTGGAGGTGGGGTGAATGGTATACCCCCATGAAACTATGGGGGAGGTCAACAACCAATTGATGCATTTTCTGGATATCAGCATGAGACATATCAGGGCATGAAGAGGATGAGATAGCAGTGACCACTGAACTGAAAGCGTCCATTGCAGAACTCTCTTATAATACCTTCTATGTGAAACTAAAATGATTGAGGCTGCCATCAGGCTTAAAAGTTGTGGAATAAATTTTGCTGGAGGATGGGGATGACGGAGGACCTTTAAAGCAACTTGATGTAAGGTAAGGTCCTGGATTGTTGAAGCCTGGCTATTTGAGTATTTATGTCCAGGTGGCATCCAATTAACTATCAACAGCATTGGTGTTGGCTGGTCTTGGCGAGAGTATGGTGATTTCCAACTGTGGGGCTGGCTTTGGCTGGGTTGATAAGGAGCTAAACATTCAAATATGAGAACACTCAGAACCCAAACTGCCTGGGTTATGTTGCTATTACTACCATACATTTGGTGCACACCCTAAGGGCTCATCTGAGTTCAAAAGGCAGTGCTCTGAACTGAAGGTGTTTGGCTTCCAGCTGGGAATGGAAAAATCTCCTGGACTGCTTTTCTATCTTCATATGATAGTACACATCCTGGAGATCTATGGAACACATCCAGTCTTCCTTCCTCAAAAGAGGTAGAATGAACTATACGATGACAATCTGCAACTTTGTCTGTCTTAAAAACTGATTAAGCTGGATTAGGTCCAAGATGGGCCTTAGGTACCCTGTTTTCTTTCAGACTAAAAAGAACCTTAAATAGACTCCAGATCCTGACTGGTCTGGGGGACCTGCTGGCTGACGTCCTTTTCTATCATGTTTCATACCTCTGTTGCTTATAATTTCATGAGTGAGTGGAACACTGGCAATTTTCCTCTGTTTCTGATGATGAGAAACAAAAGGAATAATGTAGTCTCTGGTGATGATCATCAGTACCCATGAATCTTGCGTGATGGCCTGGTAAGTCAACTCTCAAAGTGCAAAGGTTGCTAAAGCGTATGTCCATTTCCAAAATCTGTCCAACACCTTAGATTAAGTGGATGGACAGATATGCATTCTTCAGAGAGCTCTTTTCTAGTGGCCACAGCTACAACCATATCATCTACTAGGGGACTCTTGCTCCAATGGGGACTGGTTCTATAGGATACCAGGATCTTATCATGTTTTCATGGAATTGGCTCCACCAGATCAAGTTCCATCCATCTCCACTGAAACCCTGGGACTATAAGTTAATTAGTGGGTAGAACCACCCAGGAGGTAGAAAAGCCAGTCCCAAACTCCTTGAGGGAACAGTGACTCCTCCGGAGTGGGAGTTTCAAAGAAGCAACATTCATCAATTCTAGGATATCTCCAAAAGAGACATCATTTAGAAGGGATCAAAGGAAATCCTCTCGCTCATTGAAGTCCTTGCCCTTGGTGACTGGTTCTGGCAAAGAGTCCAAGTGTCTCCTCTTACAATTCTGTATCCTCATAACCCCCAATATGGGCTTGCAGGGAGGGTTTAGAATCAAACCAGGAACTCACTTGGTGAAAACCCTTGAGGTGGTAGGGGGCAGACTATCCCTATCAATTGGGATACACAGAAACAGAAAAAGGATATATTGGGGGGGTCAGGATACAGCCTAGTATGATAGAGACATGTCTTCTCTCAACCTTGTGAGAACCCTCTTGAATGCCTCAAAAACTGGGAAGAAATCAGCACTTAGGGTGCAGCCACTCAATCCATTGATAGAAGTTAGAGAGCATTCCCAGTACCAACCCATCCTACCTCCGGGGCTGACAAAGTTACCAAGCTGTCAAGCTCCAAATTTCTGAAGGAGATGGACAGATCTGAAAACTTCAGAATCCACCCTGATTACTCAACTTAGGCTCTGACACCCAGGTCCGAAACTTGTCCCAATCTGACACAGGTGGAGTTGAGAGACTGAGTAATACTGCTGGAGTCAAAGAAGCGAAGGTCTTCAGCTCTGATGGTGGTGCTCTAGCAGGAATAGTCAGATCTGTGGGCTTTGGATCTGATAATTGGTTAGAACAGGAAAAATTGGTGGTGGGATAGAAGGAGCTGTGCCAGAAGACCCCGAATAGGGTTGGTGTCAGTATGACCCCCAGGTGAATTTGAGTCCAAAGGAACTTCTGAGTCTTTCTGTCAATATCAGCTTCTGAAAGACTGAAGGAGCCAAAAGATAAAGCCACCAAAGGTAGCTGAGAAGAAAGCTTCTCTTGTAAAATTGGAGAATGTAGTCTCAGGCTCCCCAGTTCTGGTGAAAAGCATTGAGGAGATGAAGCTGACTGGATCTGAGTTGGTTCCAGATCTGAAAACCTCAGTGTCATTAAAGCTGGACGAGAAATATCCATTGGATCTGGTGACTGTTTTCTGGTGTTGTCTAACTAACTTGTTTTACTCCTTTCCTTTCTTTCTTTCTTTCTTTCTTTCTTTCTTTCTTTCTTTCTTTCTTTCACATTTGTTTACCAGGAAAGTCTAACTTGGAATGAACCAATTTTCAGCAGAGGCCCAGGAAGAAATGCTCCAGACGCTTGTCTTTGTAACTGTGTCTTTAGATTTTTTTTCTCCCTCTCTCTCATTCTGCCTTTCTCCTTCACCTTGTCTAACTTCTTGGTTGTGGGAGAAGAAGTCTTTGGGGCAGATGATGCTGAACTCCCTACTTGGGTAAGAGGAAAGCCCTTAAGCATGAGCTTATTACTATGAGCCTGTAAAGCCTGAGCCCCAAAAGAACATGCCTCACAATCTGTATCCGGGTTTGCCACACTAGACAGTATGCACTCATAAGTGTGGGTCCTTCTGGCCACAGGCAGAACATGCAGTTTTTGGTAGGTGAAGAGCACTATACCATACTCACATGTAGAGAAGTTTGATCCCACAGCCCCTTAAATAAATTTACTAATGCCACCTTTGCACAACCTTGACATAAAAAGAAACATTCCTTACAAACACTAGTATAGAAAAAAATAAGTAATATCTGTTCACAAGCATTAGTGAAGAAAAAAGTAAGCACTAACTTTACTTAAGGAATGGTGCTAAGTCTGTTCTATTATAAATGTCTCTAGCCTGCATATTTACTACTACTGTATAACACTATAACAGTCGAAAAATAAGATTGTGATATTTGATTATTTGCTTTAGGTTGACTGTCTTGTATAGTGAATTACTTTACCTTGTATTTGCCTGATTGTCATCTGTGCCAACTATTCTCTGTAAATCCTATTTTATCTAGTTATTTGTTTTTCAAATATAAATGTAATGTATATGATACATTGTAATATCGTGGAGCTTTTCTTCCCGGGCCTCTGCTGAAAAATTGGTACTCAGCTCAGTTGGACAATCCTGGTCAACCAATGTAAAATAAAATAAATAATAAATAAAAAATCTTTAACATTAACACAACAAGCACCTACACTAAAAGGCTAACTATAACCATGGTATACTGGTAACCAAACAAGTAGAAAAATTCTACAATTAATTTTTTTTAATAAAGGTTAGGACAGACAGGACAAAAACATGGTACTGGATAACCATGAATACTCCAAAGCCACTGAATTATAATGCAAAAGAAGCATTTATTATTCGATGAACGTCTGAGCCCTCAAATCACACATCTTGTTTCACCAAGCAGCAAATGAGTTCTGAGGTGATTAATTTACCAGAAGGAATTATGGAACATGAGGAGTTAGAGCCCTAGATCCAAGCTGTTGTAAGGTGCGAAGGTCAGATATGATAACCCAGGTGTTCAGTAAATCAGATGAAAAAGACAACATTGGATCCTGTATTTTTTATTGTTTATGAACAGTATGTGAACAACTTTCTTCTAACAGCATGTAAATAAACTATTTTATACTAATGCTTACCTACACTATGGCTGTGCTAACAATATATTACTTATTATGGCTCCTTACTAATGCTTACCTACAATATGCCTACACTAACAATATATTACTTATTATTGCTCCTTACTAGTGCTTACCTACAATATGCCTGTGCGAACAATATATTACTTATTATGGCTCCTTACTAATGCTTACCTACAATATGCCTGCTTACCTACAATATGCCTATGCTAACACTATATTACTTATTATGGCTCATTACTAATGCTCCTTACTAATGCTTACCTACAATATGCCTGTGCTAACAATATATTACTTGTTATGGCTCCTTACTAATGCTTGCCTACAATATGCATATGCTAACAATATATTACTTATTATGGCTCCTTACTAATGCTTGCCTACAATATGCATATGCTAACAATATATTACTTATTATGGCTCCTTACTAATGCTTGCCTACAATATGCATATGCTAACAATATATTACTTATTATGGCTCATTACTAATGCTCCTTACTAATGCTTACCTACAATATGCATATGCTAACAATATATTACTTATTATGGCTCATTACTAATGCTCCTTACTAATGCTTACCTACAATATGCCTACACTAACAATATATTACTTATTATGCATCCTTACTAATGATTACCTACAATATGCCTGTGCTAACAATATATTACTTATTATGGCTCCTTACTAATGCTTGCCTACAATATGCATATGCTAACAATATATTACTTATTATGGCTCCTTACTAATGCTTACCTACAATATGCCTACACTAACAATATATTACTTATTACTAACAATATATTACTTATTATGCATCCTTACTAATGATTACCTACAATATGCCTGTGCTAACAATATATTACTTATTATGGCTCCTTACTAATGCTTGCCTACAATATGCATATGCTAACAATATATTACTTATTATGGCTCCTTACTAATGCTTACCTACAATATGCCTATGCTAACACTATATTACTTATTATGGCTCATTACTAATGCTCCTTACTAATGCTTACCTACAATATGCCTGTGCTAACAATATATAACTCATCTAATTTCCTCTCTGCTTTTATTGGTTGGTGTGAGTAAGCACAACATTACAATTTTGTGAAATCACTCCACTTCAACTATTTAAATGTATTAGCCATCCTACTGTATTCCTTAGTACCAGAATGAAAAAGTGACCGCCCCATTTCAATCTATCTTGCTGTTTTAAAAATAGTGACTCTCCACTAAAACATAACTTTTTAGACAGGTAAAACTTATGTAACATCTTTCACATCTAAATCCTCTAGTGCACACTGCAGTATTTAGGATAAACCATTTTTTTCATCTTACCTTTAAGCATCTATTGCAAGACCACCAGTTATAGGAGACGCCACATTCTGCCTCTCAGTAGTCCTCTTGGGATTAGTGCTTCTTTTTTCTCCTGGTGAGAGAAGGAGTGCAGTTACATTATTTCCTGGAGACTGCTGATCACCAGAAAGCTTAATAACTGCTTTATAGGTGACAGCTTGGAATCTGTGCTTATATTCTGATACTGGTGAGAGTAGGAGCAGAGTGCATTGATTCCTGACTCTTTCTGGTTGGAGAGTGAGTGTCTGTGCTGGTTGCAATTCGAGGCATCTACCAGAAAAGGGCTACAAGCTTGCAGACCCTTGCAACATCTGAAACAAGACTGTGGATCACCAAACAGGCCGTGACCTGCTTCTCTTCTTGGGACTGATGCTAGCATTTTGCTTCTGGTGAGAGAAGAAGCAAAGGAGTATTGTACCCCAACAGAGTGAAGCTGTGCTGAGACCAGCATTAGTAGTAGCCAGGCAGTAGCCATTCATGTGACTCCCTTCTTTTCATCATTCTTGACAAGCTAATTCTTTATTTTGCAGTACGTACTGCTTGATTTCTTCCTAACTTTAGAATATCTGCCTAAATACGTCATCCTTAAATTTTCAGGGTCTATGTACTAGTTTCTCCTCAAGTATTTGGCAGTGCTCTCTACAGACTCAGACACTTTGAGTGACATTTTTCCTGTAAAAGGCTTCAGTACTTAATATATTGAGTTCATATCCAGGCATGTCTAAAGGTCAGTTCCCTGTGCTTTCTTCTGTCAACCTGGTGAACTTGGGCATCCTGAAGCAATGTAGCAACAGCCTCATGTACACAGGCAACCCTCTCCTCTTACCTCCCAACACTATGACTTGTGAGAGATGCACATCTATAGCCAAATTGGAAGCCAAGCACTCTCCAGCCAAGACTGGATTAGCCAGTCAAGAGAAGGTTAACACCTGCACCACACCACATTCAACACATCGCTCTCCAGAACTTACACCACCACAACCCTCACATAGTAACACAAAATGCACACCTTCTTTCATGGAGGCTCTCAATAAAAATCTGCCCAAACAACAGAGACCTCCAAGGCAGAAATGCAAACAACCAACACATCTCAACACAAACCATGAGACACATATCTCACATAAACAGTGTGCCACTCAACCAAAGCCCATAAGGCAAAACAATTTACCCAATACACTAATCATAGGTGACTCAATAGTAAGGCACACTGATGTCCCACTCACTAGGTTGAATAAGGAGAAAGTTATGGTCTGCTACCTGTCAGATGTCAGGATCCACCACATAACGCATGCACTTAGGTCACTTCACAACAGGTACAAATATGACTCTGTCATTGTCCATGTTGGTGTGAATGACCTGAGATGTACCTTCCTGGACTACATGAAAAGAGACATAGAGGAGCTCTCAGATCTTGTAGCCCAGGCAGGTATGACCCTAGCTCTGAGTAGCATTCTACTGTCACCCAGAATGATACCACAGTACAAGCAGAAAATAATTGACTTCAACAATTGGCTAAGTTTCTGGTGCCATTCTAAGGGGATCCAGTATCTGTCTGTCTGGGATGACATGATTGACAGACCTCGATGCTTCACCAGATATGGCCTGTACCTGTCACCCCAGGGATTCCGAATACTGGCCAAGGCTCTTGCCACCCCTGTAGTGCCTTTTTTTAGGCAATGTCCCGAAGACAGAATTACCACCATAACAGCTACAATCAAACGAAATCTGCAGGTTATGCTACTCAGTGCTAGAAGTCTCAATCTCAAAATGCACTTGCTCGAAGCACTCCTTAAAATGGAGAACATTGACATCTGTGCAGTGACCAAGACCTGATTCACGGCTCCGGAGAGCACCCCATCACTACCAGGCTATAATTCATACCACACCTTTTGGCCCCTAAACCTGGACCGAAGCACTAAAGGCTGTGGTGTCTCCATATTCATAAAGGATATGCATACCTCCAGACTAGTAGCCCAACATAATGCATCCTTGACCTGGTCATTACTAACATGGGCGACCATTGTTCTACACCAGTAATCAACTCCTCCCTGGTCAGATCTGACCACAAGCTAATCACCATGGATATCCACATCCCACCCTCACCCCCTAAAGGAAACCACCATAAAAAACTTCTCCAAAGCCAGTTTTGGGCTTCTACAAACAGAGGTTACTAACTTCATGACACCCATGCAAATGGAAAATAGGTACATGACTGCTGAATCATACACCAATGGACTGTATGAGCACATACACAAGTGCATAGAACAGGCCATACCAAACAGAACCAAGGCAGTCTCCTCCAAACAAAGGAAGCCAATTTGATGGTCCCCCACCATAAACAAACTTTACACCAGAAGGAAAAAACTGTTGCAGAAAAGGATGAATTCCCAAGACTGGAAAAACTCCCTTGTTAGCCCCAGCAAAAAACTGAGATCCATCATCAAATCCTCTAAAGCTAGCTATGAAAACAAAATTGCTGCAGATTCTAAAGCCAGCCACAAGGCATTCTATAGTTATGTCAAGAATCTACATGGCTAGACTCAGATCTGCTCTGAGTTACAGCACAATGGCAATACATATACAGAAACAACTAATATTGCCAACATATTGGCCAACAGGTTCAGTGCAAACTTTACCCCCCTTTCACCCCCTAAAGGGCCTATCACAATACCTGAGGAATGCCAAGTCCCTGTTATCACAGCTACACAGGTAAAAACCACACTATCCAAAGCCAAGAATACAACTTCCATGGGACCTGATAATATCCCTAGCTGTGTTCTACATGAATTACAAAGTGAACTGGCACCACACCTGAGTACCCTGTTCAATCATAGCCTCATTGTAGGCTATGTTCCTACTAAATGGTGCACTGCTATGGTCATCCCACTCCACAAGGGGGGAGCGACTACAGACCCTGGGAACTACCGCCCCAATAGTCTGATGAATTTGATATGTAAGGCTATGGAGTGCATCATCATGGACCTTATAAATAAAGACATAGGGAATCGCCAAACTCTGCACCCTTCATAGTTTGGGTTTGTGAAAGGTAGATCATGCCTGCTCAACCTGATAGACTTCTTCTAGTCTGTCACCAGAGATGTGGATGAGGGCAGGTAGTTCACACAGCCTACCTAGATCTTGCCAAGGCCTTTGACACCATCCCTCACTCAGAAATCATAGATAGGCTCACTAAACTAGGCATAAACCCCCTATGTCATACAATGGGTTTCCAACTGGCTCACTGATAGAATCCACACTGTGAAAGTAGCAGACTCCAAATCTAACTACCGACCAGTTACAAGTGGTAACCCACAGGGATCCTCTCCTGTTTGGCATCTACTTCTCTGAAGTTCAAGCCAGCACAAAGGGACTCTGGCTGACCAAGTTCACAGATGATTGCAAACTCAGAGTCATTATTGATTCTCTAACTGATGTAGACATTTTACAAAAAGGCTTCACTGACACCAATGACTGGTGCCAGAACCATGGCCTTAAGCTCAATGCCAAAAAGTGCATTGTCATTCCCTTTGGGAAAACTTCAGTGCCCATGAACTACCTCATAGGAGATAGTCCACTAAACACTGAAGGTGTGATAAGACACTTGGTTCACTGGTTGACAGCAACCTCTCCTTTGATAACCACATTGCCACTATAGTCATAAAATCCTTCTATGTGGCACATCTCATTACAAAAGGTTTCTCATCCAGGAAGAAAGAGGCCATAATCCCTCTCTACTTGTCTCTCATCAGACCTATTATAGAATACAATGCCCCATTTGGTATGTACTTCACTACACACCTACAACAACTAGAAAGGCCACAAAAATACCTCTCTAAGAGGATCTTAGGACTTAGACACATGCCTTATATGGACAGACTAAAAAAACTCCAGCTATACTCTGTCTCTTATCACCTACTTAGAGGTGATCTCTGCTTGACCTACAAAGCCATGTCTGACCCAGAGCTGCTATATATGCTACACCTAAAGAAATCCCAATCCCTCCATGCCACATGCTCCAGGGACCTAAACCTCATTACCACAATAAACAGAACATGCTGAATAGACAGGTTCCTAACCCAGAGACTTCCCATACTCTGGAACAAACTTCCCATTCACGTCAAGCAGAGCATTTCACTGACCCTCTTTAAGAAAAATCTTGATGAGTGGATGGGCAATAAGACATTCACCCTGGGAATTACTTCAGTGACCTTGCTTGACAGGGGCACTCGGAACTAACTTTGGCTGGCATGATGCCATGGAATTGTCTTGGGCTAGGCTTATATAGGCTCCAGGGCCATTAGCCTAGTACACACCTATGAACCTATGAACTTATTATGGCTCCTTACTAATGCTTACCTACAATATGCCTATGCTAACAATATATTACTTATTATGGCTCCTTACTAATGCTTACCTACAATATGCCTGTGCTAACAATATGTTACTTATTATGGCTCCTTACTAATGCTTACCTACAATATGCCTATGCTAACAATATATTACTTATTATGGTTCCTTACTAATGCTTACCTACAATATGCCTATGCTAACAATATATTACTTATTATGGCTCCTTACTAATGCTTACCTACAATATGCCTATGCTAACAATATATTACTTATTATGGCTCCTTATAGAAATCTTGAGACTTACATTGTTGAGTCAAAAGGGACCAAAAAAAAAAAAAAGAACACAAATATGTAAGAAGAGTGAATATCAGTCATCACTTTTGCCATTTAAACTTGTTTTCTGCAGGAGGGTAAGCTCTCGCACATCCCTTAATTATGTATACCAACTGCAAGGTTGCCATCCCTCAGACAAATAGAATATTACAAATGCAGTGAAGAATTTAATATATATAATTCTGGATTTTTTGGACATTCGGCCTCCACATTTTGGAAATCAGCAATACTAGTCCTGAGATTTTTACTTCCAAGAGAGAGTACTGTTAAAGCTTTCTGATTACTTCCAAAACTTGTTTTATTATTTTGATCTGCAAAATTGTGTAATTTGTCATCAACTGTGCTTTGAGTTGTCCTTTTGTTTAAATGCAATTATTGTTATTTGCCTTTTCCTGAAAATCATTTATTCATGTTTCTCTGCTGAAAAGGGGCCTCTTGCCCAGTTTGACTTTGCTGGCAAACACATGAAAATAAATACATAAACAAAGAAAGAAACAAACAAACAAATATACAAACAAACAAATAAAAAAAATACAGAAATAAATAAATGTTTAATATATAGTAATACTTACACTTACTGGACAGTCTCACAATGCAAACTACAATGCAATTATTGTTTGGAACCACAAAACATCTGTATAATTTGTGAGTAGATATATAAGGGCACTGCTGTTACACTGATTAGGGGTTCCAGATAAAATGTTGAGATTGAAAACTGATAGGTAATCTTCTAAACAGGTATAATACAGGCAAAATATATGTAATTCCAATAAGATGAGCAGAGTAAAAAGTTCCAAGCATAAAAACCAACAAGGAAGGTCACTGGAATAACAGGCAGAACCGCAGCAAAAATAAAGTAAAATCTCATTTATTATTATAAAACGGTGAGCGCTTTCACAATGATAACCATTGCTTCATCAGACAACTTCCTCTACAACTAACATCATATAAATACTTTAATTCATTTCAAATGAACCAATCACAAGTGAACCAATCACAACTCTCACAAAGCACTCACTAATAATGATGAAGCAATGGTTATCATTGTGAAAGTGCTCACCGTTTTATAACAATAAATTAGAGATTTTACTTAATTTTTGCTGCAGTTCTGCCTGTTATTCCAGTGACCTTCCTTGTTGGTTTTTATGCTTGGGACTTTTTACTCTGTTCAAAATATATGTAATGTTGTTTGCCTCTCACAAAATGTTTTGAGCTAATTATTTTTTATGGGGATGTGTGTTTTACTGTAGCTTAAAGGACAGCCCATAGTGTTTGACAGCCATATTAAAAGGGGGCACATGCTGTTTGATAGCAAGTTATACCTAAATGTGGTTTCCATGGTATCATGCTATCATGCTCCTGGAATAGCTCAGCTAAGACAATAGCAAGTACTTAAGCCCAGCACTTCAGTAAATTAAGGGATCCCTATTTTTACCAGGCCATATTTAGCATCTCTGCTGCATAGTCCCAAATGCTTAGCAATACAGGAGTTTAGAAAAACAGTGACTGCCTGTGAGCTGAGACACATTATGGCCTGTGAGCACTCTAATTAAATCCAGGGCATGCACTTATCAATCATTTTGTAAGAAGGAAAGAAAAGGTATGATGTATTACAGATGGTACAGGACTGTAAAGGCACTAGGAGGTTCAGTTAAGGTCATGCTGGCATCCAACAACAAAGGAATGTAACCAACCCAGCAAGGAAATGATGGAGAGTGCAGTAACCTTTTACATAGCTACACAAGAGATTTAGAATAGTTGGGTAGAAAATCTTGTACGAGAATTGTGACTATGTTGACAAGACAAGACAGAAGCACATGCCCATGCTAAAGCCCTTGATCTTCTGAAGAGTGTGCTCCTATTTAGGAAACTGGCTATCACACCAGTCCATATCCTTGATAAGATACTACTACAGTTCTCTGCAGTGAGATAGCACATTGACTGTTTATGTAATTTTCCAAATATTCTGATTGCTTTCCGGAGTAATCCACTTCATGAAATAAGATAGAAGAGAGAAGAAAAAAATGACGTTATTTACTTACCAGAACATACGGATGTTATATACAAGACTTTAAATATTTCCCTTTACTTAAGTGTGACACAGACACAGAGATTTTTATTTATTAGTTAATATGACAAACCAAGCTTATACAAGTGTCTGTCTACATAGGTATCCCTGGAACACTGCCTGGTTAAGAAACATGATCAAAGTCAAAGTCTTTGCAAGAGCCTTAATTTTCTGAGCTAATTTGCTATAGCTGCATGCATGCATTCATGCATACATACATGTGTTTCACATATTCAGATGATTGATAAGGGGGAGAACTTCAATTTAATAAATCCATTTCACAGAATCTCAGCTTTGGGCTTGTTCATGAAAAAAAAAGTTTTTCAGTAAAGACGTTGCTGTATGTCGAGTGGTATTTCTCCTCACTTCAAAGGTGCTGGGGAACTGCAGTCAGATATTATAAGTTTAGTGCTGTACAGGGTGTAGGGGTGATATGTTGCACAACTGCCTTACAAAAAAACAAAAATAAAGAATATGTTGGTCAAATGGGCTTGTAATCATTAACTTTTTTCAGTAGCAATTCTGTTTAATCAAATGGCTTTTAGCAAGAATTACATGGCAACAGGATAAGGAATGTCCATCAACAGACAAGTTCCAAGTTCTACAAAACAACCTGTTATTTTTTTATTCACACCTTATAAGATCTGTGTTGATTTTTCTCATACATTTATTAATTCTTTCACTCTGTTTGACCTTACAGCTTCTTTCAAAATGGTGTATTTATTACTTATCATCCTTTCTAGGAAAATTAATTATTTTATTATTTCTCTTGAACTGGCAGTGCTCATAATGCATTTTCAAGGTGGATCCTTTTGCACTCTTTGGCCAGGAAACAGGCCCAGCCATCAGCAGTAAAGGTACAGCATTAAAGTACTTTTACCATGATTGTGGAAATTAGTGATTCAGTGGTATATTAGTTGCAATGAAGAAAGGCTTCATTATCAGCTAATTTTCATGTCTCTGAATCATTTTGTGATTACCAGAAGTTCTAAGAAGCCCTTTTTTGCTGCCCTTGTGGTAATCACTTGCAACAGCCTAAGCTCACATTTGAACAAGTACCCTATTCATTAATTCCCCCATACACATCCACAGTGACACACACACACACACACACACACACACACACACACACACACACACACACACACACACACCTCTCCTACTTATATCCACCACTCAGGCAGACACATACACACACTCTCACTTGACAACTCTCATACTTCTGCACACACACACACACACACACACACACACACACACACACACACACACAGACACACATACACACACACACACACACACACACACACACACACACACACACACACATACACACACACACACACACACACACACACACACACACACACACACACACACACACACATACACACACACACACACACACACACACACACACACACACACACACACACACACACACACACACACACACACACACACACACACACACACACACACACACACACACACACACACACACACACACACACACACACACACACACACACACACACACACACACACACACACACACACACACACACACACACACACACACACCTCTCCTACACACACACACACACACACACACACACACACACACACACACACACACACACACACACACACACACACATGTACACACACACACACACACACACACACACACACACACACACACACACACACACACACACACACACACACACACACACACACACACACACACACACACACACACACACACACACACACACACACACACACACACACACACACACACACACACACACACACACACTCATACACACACACACACACACACACACACACACACACACACACACACACACACACACACACACACACACACACACACACTCACACACACACACACACACACACACACACACACACACACACACACACACACACACACATATACATACTCATACACACACACACACACACACACACACACACACACACACACACACACAGACACACACACACACACAAAACTACCTGTCTGTTAAACTCCCCAACACTTACCTGTAATGCAGTCTCACCCACTGAAAGTATTGAAAGTAATGGCTGAAGGCAAGCTTTGACTGAATTAACTAATGTGGCTGGTGGTAAGAATCTATGCAGCTGAATGGTTCTGTGCATCACTTGACTGCATAAAGCATTTCAGGCTTTTTTAGAGCAGAGCACATGACTAATTAACATATTCACCTCCTCCAGAATGCATCATTAGCATTTGTGGTAGGCCAGAGATGGAATGCTGCACCTCTTTGAAATAAGGCACTGTGGGTTATGGCTGTCTCTGAATTAGAAATGGCTACTGTCGCTTGTCCGGTCAGGATAAAACAAACAAGCGGTTGTGGGTTTAGTTCAAGCAGTTTTATTACACATGAACACATCAGGAATGATGCTTTGTAACTTAAATTTAAATAAACTTATAAATAGAATTACTACCACACTCATACATGTTAACAGACTGGCTGTTCTCTCAATATGGTACTGCTGCCTGCATGTGCTCACTATTTATATGCGCGTGCTTGCATCTGGAAATGCTTCTTAAAGGTACATACACATGCTCTGTTCTACATCCTCCCACTTTGAGAAATAGATCATTTACTAAATAACAGACAAGGACAGGGTCTTCTGCTTAACTGCAAGTTTCTTTGCTGAGACTGTTGATAACATTAAATGCTCACTTGTTAAACTGTTTTTGTTCCTTTCCCAAGTGTTGTACTCACCTCAGAGCTAGCATATACAGAGATATGAGTGTGGGGACACAGCTTTCACATTACCACACAGACATCGGCCAAGTTTTACTGTAGCCTAGGTCCATATCCCTGCTTTTGGAATTCTTTCTGCTGTTTGTAATGTATATAAATGCACAAAGTGCACTAGATGCCAGCATTTTAAGAGGTTATGGGTTGCATTTCTGTACCAGGTGCTTGGATTCCTAGTCCACCACTGGCTCTGCAGTGCAGAATGAGGGAATGTTGCCCTCCTTAACTGGTCTCTTTAGGATAAGACAGTTAAAGTTCCCATCTGATCAAGCTGGTTGTTTTTCAAGTAGGAATTAATGATGTCCCAAAATGTATAAAATGAAGAGCGAGTGAAGTTGCTCACCATTATATGCTGCTTCCTTATTATAAATACTGCTCCATTGTTCCCCAGAAAAAGAAATATTGGCTCAGTTGGCTTTGCCTGGTCAATAAAACTACAATAAATAAATAACAGTTATGTGCTATAACTCTATATCTGCTATCTGTTTTTGTTTTTAATTAGCACTGTTTCTTTAAGAAATATTTTCCATGTGGGTGTGATATGGTATCTTGCATTCTCACTGAAGTTTCTTTTATTTGCAGTAAAACAAGATTAGCATAGTTTATTTAAATTTGTATTTGTTGGTTTTATGGTATACATGCATAAAGTAGCTGTGGTAGAACAAAAACTTACAGGATAAGATATTTTAGGAACTTGAAAATACCATAGTTTCATAGGTTCATAGGTAGGTACTAGGCTATCTGCCCAAAGGCATTTATAAGCATAGCCAGAATGTGTTAGCTTTCGCCACCCCCTTAGATTAGTTCCCTGTGCCTCTGTTCAGCAGAGCCACTGAAGTGATCCCCTGGGTAAACTTTCTTTTTCCCATCTACTTATCAAGGTTTCTCTTGAAGAGCGTTAGCGAAGAGCTTTGGCTAATGTAGATTGGAATCTTGTTCCAAAGCAAGGGAGGTCTCTGGGACAAGAATCTATCCCTCCAGCACATCCTATTTATTGTTGTGGTGAGGTTTAGATCCCTGGAGCGTGTGGCTCGAGGGGATAAGGTTTTCTTTAGGTGGAGCATGTCCATCAATTCTGGGGTGGACATGGCCTTGTATGTCAGGCAGAGATCACCTCTGAGTAGGTGGTATGCAACCGAGTACAGCTGGAGTTTCTTCAGTTAAGCTGCATAGGGCATCTGTTTTAGGCCAGTAATCCTCTTGGTGAGGTACTTCTTTGGTCTTTCTAGCTGTTGCAGGTGTCTTGTAAGGTACATCCCAAATGGGGTGTTGTACTCTATGATGGGTCTGATGAGTGATGAGTAGAGGAGCACAATGACCTCTTTTGACCTGGATGCAAAACCTTTTGTGATTAGGTGGGCCACATAGAAGGATTTTCTAACCACTTTGGCAATGTGATTATCAAAGGAGAGATTACTATCTACTTGGGTCCCCAGATCCCTTATTACGTTTTCCGTATTTAGGGGACTACCATCTATGTGGTAGTCTGTGTGTACTTTGTTTTTTTTAAAGGGGATGACTATGCACCTTTTGGCATTTAGCTTGAGGCCATGATTTTGACACCAGGTATCCATCTCAGTGAGACCCTTTTGGAGGATGTCTGTGTCAGCTGGAGAGCCAATTATAGCCCCTAGTTTGCAGTCATCTGTGAACCTGGTCAGCCATAGTCCTCCTGTGCTTGCCTGTACCTCTGAGAAGTATATGCCTAACAGGAGGGGTCCTAGGACTGAGCCCTGGGGAATGCCACTTGTAACCAGTTTAGAGTCAGACCTAGCTCCTGCAACTCTCACCATGTGGGTTCTGTCCGTGAGCCAGCTGGCAACCCATCTTGTGACATAGGGGTTTATGTTCAGGCTGGTGAGCTTGTCTATAATATCAGAATGGGGGATGGTGTCAAAGACCTTTGCAAGGTCTAGGTAGGTTGTGAGTACCACCTTTCCCTCGTCTATAGCCTTGGTAACTGTCTCACACAAGTCCACCAGGTTTAGGAGGCATGATCTGCCCTTAACAAAAACAGAACTGGGTAGGGTCCAGTGTTTGGAGGTTCCCAGTGTCTCTGTTAATGAGTTCCATGATGATGCACTCCATAGCCTTGCAGACCAAGCTAGTCAGGCTTATAGGGCGATAGTTCCTGGGATCCGTTGTGGTGCCACCTTTGTGGAGCAGGATAACTGTTGCTGTATGCCATTCTTTGGGTACATATCCTGTAGTAAGGCTGAGTTTGAACAGTGAATTTATCTGAGGGTTTAGTTCTTTTTGGAGCTCATGTAAGATGCAGCCTGGGATACCATCCAGTCCCATCGATGCTGTGTTTTTGGCTTTGGAGAGGGCTGTTTTCACCTGTGTGTCTGTGATGTCTGGGGGACTACATTCTTCTGGGATGGACACGGCCCTTTTGGGGGTGGGGGGGTAAAGTTTGCACTGAACCTGTCAACCAGGATGTTGGCAATGTCAGTGGGTTCAGTGTACTTTTTGCCATATTGCACCAGCTCAGAGCAGATCTGAGAGTTGCCACCTAGATTCTTGACATAGCTAAAGAAGGCCTTGTGATTATCTTTAGAGTCTTTGGCGATTTTTCTTTCATAGCTGGCCTTGGATGATTTTATGAGTGATCATAGTTTCTTGCTAATACTGATCAGGGATGCCTTCCCTTTTTGGGATTTTGCTCTATCATGTGGTAGTTTCCTCCTTCTGTTGTATAGCTTATTTATGGCCGGGAACCACTAGGCTGGTCTCCTCTTTTTGGAGGAGTGAGTCTTGGTTTAACTTGGGATGGCTCGATCCATGCATTCCTGTAGGTGCTCATAGAATGCATTTGTAAAGGATTCTGCAGTTTGGGCAACATTTTCCATTAGCCTGGGGGCTTTGAAACATTTCACCTCTGTCTTGAGAAGTGTGAAGTTTGCTTTTGAGAAATTTTTCACAGTGGTTTCCTTGGCTGGGGGTGGGATCGGGGTGTGGATGTCCAGTGTGATTAGTTTATGGTCTGATCTTACCAACGAAGGGTTTACCTCTGGTGTGGAACATTGAGCCCCCATGTTGGTGATGACTAGGTCCAATATGTTGTCACCTCTTATGTGAGTGGTGACCAGTTGTTCCAGGGCATTTGAGTTTATAAACTCCAGGAAACATTGGGCAAAGGAATTGGGGCTTGAGTAGTTTAACCAGTCAATGTTTAGGTAGTTGAAATCACCCAATATCATGGTGTTTGGTGAGACCTTCATATTCTCTAATGTTTTCAGGAATGCTGAGTGGGGGTCCTGAAACAAGGTGGGTGATCTGTAGCAAGCTACAAACTTGAAAAGCAGTTTTGCCCACTGTTAGTTGCACATGGATGGTCTCCGAGGCCTCGTGCAGTGCCACTAACCTGCAGGTATGGGTATCCTTGATGAAGATGGATACACCCCCGCCTTTTGTATTTTGGTCCGGGTTCTGGGGCTGAAAGGTATGGTATGAGTTACAGCCTGTTAGTGCTGGGGTGCTCTCTGGAGCCTTGAACCAGGTTTCTGTTACTGCACAGATATCAATTTTCTCCATACTGAAGAGTGCTTCGAGTGCATGCATTTTGAGGTTTAGACTTCTGGCATTGAGTAGCATTACCTTCAGTTTTTTGTTTCTTATGTTGTCTATGGAGGTGGGTTTGTCTTTTGAGCCTTGCCTAAAAAAGGCACTATGGGGGTGGCAAGAGCCTTAGCCAGTATTCAAAAGCCCAAGGGTGACAGGTGCAAGCCGTCTCTAGCGAAGCAATGTGGCTTGACAATCATGTCATCCCAGGCTGACAGACACTGGATCCCCTTTGAATGACACCAATAGTTTAGTCAATTGTTAAAATTGATCATTTTGCCTTTATAGTGTGACATCATTCTTGGTGAGGGCAAGATGCTACTCAGGGTCAGGGTCATACCGACCTGGGCTACATGATTAGAGAGCTCCTCTATGTCTCTTTTCATGTAGTCCAGGGAGGTACATCTCAGGCCATTCACACCAACATGGACAATGACAGAGTCATATTTGTACTTGCTTTGGAGTGACCTTAGTGCTTGTGTTATGTGGCGGATCCTGGCACTCAACAGGCAGCTTACAGTGACCTTCTCCTTGTACAGTCTGGTGAGTGGGATGTCAGTGTGCCTCACAAAAGAGTCTCCTATTACTAGTGTATTTGGTGTGTTATTTAACCTTAAGGGCTGTGATTGTGTGGCACACAGACTTTGTGAAGTATGTGATACATGAATATTGTTGTGGGGTAGCGATTGTTTGGATGTCTGCTTTGGAGTTCTCTGCTGCTTTGGCAGATTTTTTTTAGAGCCTCCGAATATGTTTTTGTGTGTTTATGTGTCCTGTTTGCTGGTGCAAATACGATTGGTCTATGTGAGACTGGTTGTGTGGTGTGAGTGGTTCCTTTCTCCTCCTGACTGGCTGTTCCAGTCTTGGGTTGAGAGAGTTTGGCCTCCAGTTTGGCTGTATAGTTGCATCTCTCACATACATTTGAGTTTGTTGGAAGGAGGAGAGGGTTGTCTGTGTACATAAAGCAATTGTAACATTGCCTCAAGATTCCCAGATTCACCAGCTGGACTGGAGTGTAGTCCTGAAACTGCCCTTTGGACATGTCTGAATAGTTTAATGAACTGTTTTATTGATTGTCTGGATGCGACGAATAGGGAGCCTTTTACTTCTATATAGTATAAGGGGGGGTGCAGTGCTAGCATTTGTTAGTGCTTACTGTGAAATTTGAGCAAGTGCTGGGCTGTAAAAGGAAGGCTGAGTGCTTAATTTGAGAGTTTGACTAGTTCTAAGGGAAAAATTGAAGAGCAGACTTTGTGGAGCCGGGAATAGTTTAAACCTGCAAAACTAGCGCTGCGCAATGCTGCGCAGTGTGCAAAACCATGCAAAACCACACAAATGTGGGTTTTAAAGCAGGTAGATTGAAAGAGATAGGAATTATCCCAAAATGGCCAATAAGCTACTAGTTGCTGGGCTGAGACCACTCCTCCAAGGACTGATAGGCTGCTCAAAGCTCCCCACTCTCACTGGTGAACAGAGAAGCTTCCTCCTATCCAAGTAAGAATATGGGTAACACAGGAACTTGTACCACAGCCCAGAATTCAGCAAAACCTGAAATCTGGATTAAACTAGCTTAGAAAAGGCAGGAAACAAGAATTTTTTTTTTTTTGCAGAACAAACAGTAACTTTACACAAAAAACACTGTACATGCTATAAACAGGCTAGTGCACTTGAGTGTCTAGCCTACAACAGTTAAGCAACACAAAAATGACTTTAAACGACTTTTAGAAGTGCAAACAGTAAAAAATAGTAGAGTATTCAAATAAATAGCTTTTTTAAATCACAGATATGCTAGAAACTCACTTTTCAGTGAGAAAATGCAGTAGCAGGAAGAAATGCAGAGAAAAAATATTTAATCAGTTGAAAGTCTCTCTTCTGTCTCTCTGCTGCTTGTAGCACTCTGCAGGACACCACGAGGAGCTGTGCAGATTTGTATATAGGTGCAACACCGTGCAAATGCGGGTTTTAAAGCAAGGAGATTGAAAGAGATAGGAATTAGCCCAAAACGGCCAATAAGCTACTAGTTGCTGGGCTGAGACCACTCCTCCAGGGACAGATAGGCTGCTCAAAGCTCCCCACTCTCACTGGTGAACAGAGAAGCTTCTTCCTATCCAAGTAAGGATATGGACAACACAGGAACTCTACAAACAAAAACAATGCATTTGTGATATTCTAATAAAAATTCTTTGGTATGTCCAATGGTCTTTTTGTGTTTCTTTTTTTTTTATCTGTTTTTTGAAAGACATGCCTCTGTATGTTTTTTAACTTTAAATTATATTGTGTTACTGTAATTTCTATAAAACATATACTGGACTAGTTTATAAAATGCTAATATGTATATTTTTCCAGGGTGGCTCAAATGAGAAACAAGTGACGAAAAAGAGGCAGAGTAAAAATGTAAATGTTTGGTTTGTAGTGGTAATAACAATGAGAAGTGAAAGGCAATTTGAACCAGGGATACAGACAGGTGGGAAAACCATCATAGATCAGTCTTTAACTTTGGAAACATCCATCCTAATTTTAAACCACTATTTAAAATACCAAGTTACATGATCCAGGTTAATCTTGTGGGACTAAAACACAAAGCTAATCCATACAAATATACAACATCTGCATAATAAGCTGTTCCAGCTCCAGAACTACTTAGCCTATTTTCATAGACATAACAGCTGTAACAGAAAAAATGGTTCACTCATTACATAGCTGACAAGGACATCCTGCCATAATGACATACCATTATTAATAGTGGCTGTGCTCATAAATGAACAGGGTGTGTCGGAATCCCAGCTGATGTAGTCAAGGCCCTGTTCAGCTCCCTGATACATCAAATACAGATGTGGTGTTCATAACAGTAAAAATCAACCTATTTAAATCTCTTAATTTAATCTACAACTAAGGACACCCTGCCAGGGTTAACAGCTAGTGTGAAGGAATAACTGTTTTCATTTGGAGAACTTAAAATATGGGCTAGTCATTGCAATTAATATGTACTTAAACTATACAATCAATCTCTTTAGCTTTGTGCAACTTACTTATGATACCACTAAAACTGATAAAGTGGCTAAAAGATTGATTATTGTACTTTCTAAGAGTTCTAATCAGACCTCTTTTACATGCCTACTAAATGAGGTTGGTAATTATTTTAGACTTTCTCTCTAAGTATTCTCTATAGTATGGCACCTGTGAGGTGTAGAAAGGCAAAGGCCACACCACTACCTTGGTAGACATCATATATAAGGACTTTTATACCTCAATGAATTAAAGCATTGGGATACTTTCACCATCAGAAAACTCATTTAGATCTCACATCATATCAAGACATTGGAAATAAATGAAAACAACTTCTGATTGGTAACAAGACAAATCTTTCTTAAAACAGCCAACAGATGATAAATAATCTTCAAAAGACATAGTGCAACCCATTATCTGATTAGTTCTCACTAGAAATAGCTGAACAATAATTGATCTCAGTCCTTCCACACTCCGTTTGTCAGAGAAAACATCCTCCTGCATCCCTCAAAGCAATACCAGTTTACTGTCTTCCTATCATCGCATCTTATCTTGGCTGAAAGTTATGTTCTTAAATCAGGGTTACATTCTTTGCCATTGACCGCTGACTTTCAGATGATGCTAACATCTGTCCTATTTATATTCTGAGTAGATGGCCCTTCAGTAAATCCTAGTTTCCCAGATTTTGGATGTAACCACTTATTGTCATTCACCATAAAGATGTTAGGGACATGATGTTGATTGTAGTAATATTTAAAGATGACAGTTTCAGTCATTTGGATTTCAAGTTTTTGTGGTTAAGTTTATTTTGTGTCATAGGCAAAGGAAAACCAGAAGATGTCAGAAAATACTTAAAGACAAAGATAGCTAAAAGTCAAATTAGAAACATTTAAGCAGAAAGAGAACAGAAATAACAGCTAGAAATCTGTAGGTAAAGGATGTAAGCAGGCAATCATAGAGGGATGCTAGAAATTTGTAGCACAAACAGTTTGCAGATTATGACAACTTTGCTGTGTTTGAGCTAACATTTAGTTAGAAATGAATATTTCATCAAAGGGCATAAGTAAGTAGGCCTATTAAAGAAAACAAAGGTAACTAACAGGAAGAATCTGAAGAATGAAACATGAATGTTTTTAAGTGTGTGTGTGTGTGTGTGTGTGTGTGTGTGTGTGTGTGTGTGTGTGTGTGTGTGTGTGCGTGTGTGTGTGTGTGTGTGTGTGTGTGTATGTGTATGAATGAAGCATGAATGTTTTTAAGTGTGTGTGTGTGTGTGTGTGTGTGTGTGTGTGCGTGTGTGCGTGTGTGCGTGTGCGCGTGTGCGTGCATGTGTGTGCGTGTGTGTTTGTGTGGAAGAGTGAAACATGAATGTTTGTAAGTGTGTGTGTGTGTGTGTGTGTGTGTGTGTGTGTGTGTGTGTGTGTATGTGTCAGGGGTGTGAGGATGGGTGAACTGTTGCGCATGTCAATAATGCTAAGAATTTGGGAGGTATAGACAGAACCAGATTGTGGAACCTGAAAAACTGTAATGATACTGGTCTAGGAGCAGTATATTAGGACCATGTTTACAGAACTAGTCCAGGTTGATTCAGCACTGGGGACAGAATATAACATAGGAATGGAATAGGTGGAAATGGTAAAAAAACAAAATAGAAAGAAAAACATGAGAAGGAACTTAGGAATGGCACCATGAAGAAAGTGGAAAGAAGGAAGAAAAACAAATGAATTAGCACATAAGATAGTGAAACTAGTGGGGAGTACTCCAACAGCAAGATAATGCAAGCAGGTACTCAATAATATGGAGGATATGGAGTGGCAAAGCTAGTGAAAGTGCTGAATCATCAAGAGGGATAGCAGGGGTAACCAGCACCAGTGAAACAAAGAATGCGTGGATTACAGTAAGCATAACACTTACAAGGAGATCATGTGAAAAGAAAAGCAGTGACTGCACAGTTATTGGAGTAAGGATGTTAGTGAGGAAGGGAGTGGCTATAAAAGATAAAGGATGTAGGAGGAGAAGGCGGTGATTTGGACCAATGTACCAGGCTGAAAAGGACAGCCAGCTATGGTATCAGGAAGACGATGTCGATGACTGATTGTCTGGTCACCCAAGGGACTATGAGCTTAGTACAAGGAGAATCAAAGGATCTGGTGAGAGTTAAATTGGTCCATGGCTTGAACAAAACAGAATTTTACAGAGGTGAGAAGTGAGGTGGCTAAAAGGATAGGGTGGAGATATGTTATCATCAACATTGGAATAAAAGACTTGGCAGAGGAGCCTGTGGTGGGTACGAAGGGGACAAAGATGCTAGGGACAGAGGTGCCTTGGTGTCTTTTCAAAGTTGTGGTTAAATCCTTCAGCCAACTCACCAGGACAGAAAGCATTATTGACTTATTTATTGGTTTGTTTGTTTTTTATTCAGATAAGTGGGTTACTCTCTTGACCCTTTGCCAAAATAACAGGATTTACAGAAGAAAATAAAAGAGCCATCTGGAACTTGATGCCACTTTTACATTCAGTACACAGACAGTAAATATATATTAACAGTAAACTGGTGGAATGAAACAATACATTCAACAATGAACTCAAGTGTAGCTTTAAAACAAGTAGGTTGTATTCCCTAACCAAATAACATAACCCTTTCATTTAGCCCAAACTAAGTTTCACATCCCTTCTAATAAATTTAACACCCTTCAGTCCTGCACTTTTTCTCCTCAGCTATTGAATGGGAGAAGCTTTCACATTAAGTAAAGTATGGCTTAATATCACCTGTGTATACTTAATCACTTTTTACGGATTAGGATAGCACCCGTGGAATAAGACAAAAAACCCAAACTCTGCACCTTACTGCTGATCAACAGAAAAAATAGACATAAACTCCATCACAATTTTTTTCAGCAGTTAAGAATCCCTGTATCCACAAATTCTAAGGAATATTGCACCTTCCATTTTTAAGCCGAGGTTCACTCAGTGTTTTTTCTCCCACTAAATCAGCCAACAGTCTCTCCCATTTGTTTCAATACAATATGCTGATTCATGTTCTTCAGGTTTGTTTTCAAAATCCTAAAATAAAACACATACCTCTTCCTGTCTTATAATAAGGCAGTGTGTGTTGGTTCCCCCTTGTAGTTTAGAACTGAAATTTTAAGAAACAATGCATTTTTAACTTGAATATAAGGTTCTGTACCTCGTTCTATATGTGTGCTTCTACAGCCTGGACACACACCTTTCAAAGTGCAGAAGTGCTGTGCTGTAACTGCAGCTAAGAAGCAAACTTCAGTTTTCACACGCTACTGTAGAGAGGTTTTAGGAGACAGTGAGCCCATGTATAACTTGCTGGTATTTAAAACTTGGTGCTGTAAAGATAGACACAGGTATTAACAGCTTATCTACCTCAAATGGAACCAGAGAAACATTATACATTAGAATGGCCTCATTCAACACAGCTGATTTATCCAGGAGATTTGCTGTAAAATGGTCCCAGTAATTTTTCCATTCAAAGGATACACTCACTGTTAGTTGGAATCATAGCTTTTAGCCTGCCATGGACTTCTGGCTGTAAGCAACATTCTGTGGTCATGCACAATAAAAGAAATTGAAGCCTCTAAGAGATATTGTGTAGTCAGCCTCGCCTTCTTCAGTGTGTTTTTAAGTTTTGTCCTTGCAGCTTCATTCATTTCATTTGTATTTATTTCCTAAGCAAAGATAATATACATGCATTCTTATATTATCTTTGGTTAGGTAATTTTATTTGAAAAAAACATTTCTTTAGTAGAGGGAACAATCAGCATATGAGCATTCCCCATGCTGTGCCCCTGAAAGAATGTACGATCACATTGGTCAGAGTCCCATTCATGTGCATTTTGCAGAATAGGTACAGCCTCATGGAATTTGCTATCCTCTGATATAAAAATGTAGAGAAAGTTCCAGAATTAAAAAAAAATTAGACAGTGCTTGCAAGACAAATCTAAGTGCAACTGCTTCTGTGACACTGGCTAGTTCTGCTGCATATAATGGCAGGTATGCAAATATGTAGTTATACTTACTTTTCTATGCATGTAAGTAACACTGCTCTCCAATTGTGCTAATTGCAACTACATGCCGAATATACTGTATGTTTTCTTCTGTATTAATAATTTTATTTTAACTGAATTGTTTCTGATCTACTTTACCCAGTTCATAGCTGAAAGGATCTACAGAACAGCTCAGCTACCCAGTCTTCAAATCGTAAAACAAAATGAAGAAAATAAAAACAAAAAGATCCTGTACGTATACACAGTGCGTATCATAGCTTACTTACACAGGTTCACATACTTGCATCGCTCTGAGTGGCATTTTTGTTCTTTTCCTTTTGAAGACTAGCCAGTCACATGCCAAGATGCAAGTCATCTCTCCATGTCTTCTGTCTGATGTCATTATGATGTCAGCTTTCTGGGGACAAAATGCATCTTAATGAAGACATTACTGCACTAAGTTACTCCGCAAGAGTAGCACGCAAATTATCTATCCAAGAACGAGGAGACACACCAAGACCAGCAATAGCATAACAAAGTTTAATTAAGTGCTTTTGTCTTACAGCAGTATTATTTATAACGGCTCTGCATTTTTTAGTGTTTACTTGCAAGTTCACAAGTAACTGCTGAGTATGTTTTGTTTTTAATATGGCTGTTAAACTGAAATGCTGATTTTGCTGATTTGCTTCTAAATGTTTGTGTCTCTCTGCTAAACATAATTCATTAGCACATGCGAATAGTAGTTACTTTAATTATTAAAATAATACCAATAATACCAATAGCTAGTGTTGCTCAGTGTGCATGTGCACACACACACACACACACACACACACACACACACACACACACACACACACACACACACACACACACACACACACACACACACACACACACACACACACCAGCTGGTAGAATGTGCAGGTGACTCTATCATGCATGCATTTGAAGTACAGTCCTTCAAATGTGTTCAATTGCACAGTGTCTAGTTGGTCAGGGTTTCCCAGTCTTGGACAAAGATGAAAATAAAGACTAAAATAAATGCTTAGAATATGTATGCTCAAAGATTTGATGTATGCTCCAACTTCCTAGAAGTAAAACTTTAACTTCTGAACAGTGAGATGGTTTCATACAGCATCTTTGGATTCACGTTGGTAGTCATTGTGCTGGCACTTCATTTTGGCCCCCTTGGGTGCCACTGAAGTGAACACTAACATCCCAATGACGATTTACCACTGGTGAGACATAAAACATGAACTGGTGTTCCTATAATCGAATGCAGATATTATAGGGGGACTGCTGCAGAGAATAGCAATAAAAATATACAGACTGATGAGGAAGGAAACAAATACAAAGATGTCATATTTGGAAGCTTTTTTTTATAAAACAATTTGTTCTATGAGTAAGTATTTAAGAATGTTTGATTTAAGCCTGTGTTGCAGGAAAGTTACACCATTTTGAAACACTTAAAAAATTAGTCTGTTCTAATTCCTGAAACTGAGGAACAGGATATGTGAATACAGCTTGTTTGTATCCAAGGTCACAAAACACACATCTGTGCTGTCATCAGTTCAAGCTTATCATGCATAGATGTCTGCCACCAGTGCAGACCCTCACCTTACTGCTTGGAAAAAGGATAGGAAATGCCAGGAGATGTGCTGTCCAAGTTAGCCATACACAGGAAATACTAACAGAATGAATTCACTAAGCTATGTGCTTTTTGTAAAGAACTCTGACAACATATGTCACATTGCACAGGGATACGCTGTCAAATAACAATGAAAGAGCTCAAACTTAATTTTATTTCAGATCTTAATTTCGTGTTACCATGAGGAATCAGTCCTAGGAAAAGAAAAGAAAATTCACAAAACCATCCTCAAGTTTAGAAAAATGTTAGTAGTTTAATTTTTTACATATTTACTCAGCTGTCTTGTACCTAAGTAGCCTAAAATATTTTACACACATTTATTTTGTAATTATGTACATAAAAATACAGAAATGGAGGTCTTGATTGAATGTGGAATGCACAACTCTTGTTTACATCATAATGTACAAATACGTAAAGAAAATCTCTCCTCATTCTTGAAAACAAGCGAGCACTTACATCTGAGTCCAGCACACAATGAGGAAGCAATATATATATATATATATATATATATATATATATATATATATATATACGTATGCATACCACACACACACACACACTACACACACACACACACACGCACACACACACACACACACCAGTACATGTATATAAATGTATATAAACACATAAAAACACACATCAAGGTAGGTGTGTGTGGACTTGTGTGTATCTGTGTCTGTTTACTATTGCACTTAATGATTTTGTGAGTCCATACCATGTCCATACTATGTCCCACATTTCTTTTTCATCTTCTAGACTATACATATTTAGTTTGCTCAGTCTTTACATTTCCACCTTATTCTTTTCTTCATCTATAATGTTTTTCTTTGAATTCTCTTGCCCCTTTTCATATTGTTTCTCTGTATGGCTTCCAGAATGATAGAGAATACTTTTGATAGGATTTCACCAGGTGGAAAATTTACTTCTCTTTCCTTGAAGAATTTGTCCTTTTGGAGATGTAACCCAGCACTGTTTTGACCCTGGCCTTACTCTGTCATTCTACTCCTGAATGGTCACCCTTGCCGTTGTTACCACAGTATAAGCCTTTTCTTACTGAGCACTTTTGAGTTTTAATATTCTTGTTCAGCAGTTCCTTTCTGATTTTTATTCTGTAGGTGGAGTGCCCATATAATCTAAGCTGTCACTGATGCTGTAGAATGTGCCTAAATGTGTCTCAATTTTTTGGTCTTTTCTTTGTAAAATTAATAGCACTCTAGTGAATAGTGGAGGATTGTTGTTATTAAACAATGACAAACATTTGAGTTTGAAACATCATGTCCTTCAGAAAACACATGCACAATCTATTATTCTAGCAACTTTCTATAACAGCAATATTTAAAATTTATCCCTGATTTGGAGCCCTCCTCCCCATTATTTCTGACATGGTCTCTTATTTTTGTACTAAGATTTTTAGAGCCATAAGTGTACTATATTTTTTCTGTGCTGAGCTTTATCTATCACCTTCATAACCACATTTTCATCTTCCTTAGAGTTGTGTCTAAGCTAGGCTTTTCCTTTCACATAAGGTAACCCCAATTTCAATGTTGCCCATAATGCTACTGATCATTTTCTCACTGCACACTATTATATTATACACAGGCAAATTTGCTCCAGGGACAAAATCTCCATGTCACTACACTGCCAGGTGCTGCCTCTCTCTCACTTTTTGAAGCTGCCCTTTACTGAAATTTTTTGTGTCATGCTTTCCAGATTCTGCTCTACCCATCATGTCATCTTATGCCTCAATCCTTGTCCGTCTTGTTAGCATCTGCTTGTAAGGGGCATAATCAATGTCCTTACTGTAATCAGTGTAGACAATGTCAATTGATTCATCTCTTTCAACTTCTGTCATTACCCTGTTTAAAAAGTGTATCACATCCATCTAATGTTGTTGGACTGTAATGAATCCTGGTCTGTTTTTCCTCTGGATGATGCTGTTGCCTTCCAAGTAGCTAGCAGATCTTTCTCTGAGGATCCTTTCCATGTATTTACCTGAAACAGAGGCCAGACACATGGGATACTGTTTTTAGATGTGATTTTTTTGGCCATTCCTTAGGAAGTGCCCCAGCAGTATTACATTTCCATTCACAGAATATCTTATTCACTGCAAGAATAAAGCCATAAAAATAATCTTTCTGTATTTTCTTGCACATCATTGTTTATAAGTTTATGTGTGAGCATTACACTAGGAAGAAAAGAGGAGTATGGATGCCGATATTAAGAACATTTAGAAAGAAGGAAAAGGAGGAAGCAGAAGGCGTTAGAATTACAACAGCGGAGACGTGTGGAATTAATTGCAAACACATACAATAAATAGAAACAGGAGCAAGAAGAGAGACATGAGATGGAAAGGTGAATTGAAGAAGTGGGGAAGAGAAAAGCAGAGGAGGTGAGAAGATAAAAGAGGAAATGATAGATTGGAGAAGAAGAAAGGAAAAAAGAGAGGCTGGGAAGGCAGGAGAGGGAGGGAGAGAGATAAAACACTGACCTAGTCTGCTAATGGAAAAATCAGAGACAGACTGGCAAGACCTTTGATATCTAACAAGATCAAAATCCAGTCAAGAAACACAATGTGTACAGAGAGTGTGGAAAAAGGTAAAGGTGAGGTAGGTGCCACAAGTTTTATCCTTGGTATAATGTTTTTATAGTGATTTTTGTGCCATTCACAACTCACAAACTGTATATATGTAAATTTTCTGATGTGATTTTTTTTTTCTGTTTTCAAATGCTGCTATGATGTCTCTGTTTTCCTTTTTTGTATAACATTCTTTTTATTGTTAATTACGTGGAGCTTTTCTCCCCGGGCCTCTGTGGCAAATGGACCTTGTCCCAGTCGGACCATCCCGGTTGACAAATGTAAAATAAATACATAAATAAATAAATGTCTGCCATGACTGTGAGAATATCGTTAATGAACTGCACACACTGAAAAAAAATCTCTGATGTATGTTACCAAAGACCATATTCAGAGAAACAAAAGAAATTGCTGAACCTTAAAAGCTAAGAAGCAACAGAAATGCAACATATTTTCCACAACTATCTTATGAGGACAGAGAGGAAGCATAAGGAAAGCTGATTACTGGCAGCAAAAAAGGTAGTGTAAAAATCATGGAAACTAAAAGTATCTGCATGAACAAAAGTACACAGTTAAAAAACATCCACCACCACTGTTGTGAGGATAATGAAAACTTAAAAAACAGTTTTAATGTATGTATCCAGAGCTACATATGGATCAGAGTATGAAAAGGAAAAGTCAATTCTAACTGTGGACTGCAGTGGTGATGTAATGCAGCACAAGTTGTTGTTGTGTCCTTGGCTTTTCCCGGTTAGGGGTCGCCACAGCGGAACTCCGGTCCACTAATGATTGGTAGTTGAGTTTTATGTGCTGAGTTACCAGCCCTGATGCATAGCCTTCAATGAAGGTATGCCCATTCACGCATGTCTCCACGCAGAAGACGCTCTAGCTGCAAATCGAACCGGACAGCGTCTTACTGTGAGGCGACAATGCTACGATAAGTAGAAAATGTGGTTAACCTTCAGAAGAGTTAGAACAGATTAGAAGATAGAAATAATTACATGCCAGTTTTACCTCAGGTTTAGAAAAATCATGGAATAATTGCTGAAGAAAACAACTTTGGAATATCTAAAGTTATATGAGGTCAGGACCCAAAACAGCAAGTATTATCAACTGAAAACTGTATTGGAATATCTAATAGATTTCTTCATAGGTTCATAGGGTGCTGTTAGGCTAATGATCACTAGGGTCCTTTGAAGCTTAGCTGTGCACCACAACCATTTGGGTCCCGAGTATCATGGGCATCTATACAAGGGGAGAATGCTAAAAGGGAGGTAACTAAATATTGGGCGAGGTGTATTAATTAGGATAGTTAATTTTCTTTTTGATGGCCTCTGCCCATGAAAGACTTGTGGACTACACAGGAACTATATTTACAATTTCCCATTCAAGTGTTAGAATACTAGGCTATTGGCTAAAGGTGCCTTTTTAAGCCTAGCCACACTTCCAAAGGTGAGAATCAAACTTTGTACCTTGGGCTTGTGATGTAAACATCTTAACTATTAAGCCAACACCCAACCACAAAAGTAAAAACTAGGCTGAATGCACTTGTGGGCAATTTTGACCTTAGCTAATTTCCCTTTCAAAAGTGATAATCAAAGCCTGTACCTTGTGACCACCATTGTACTACACCCCTTGGACTAATTAATGAAGGAGCTCCCACCTGATCAAGAACAGGATAGTTGTAGTTTGCTTTGAGTCATAAAGTTCAGTTTTAAGGTAAATTGTGCCATACCTTTACTGCACTCATTAAACTTTTGTTTAATGTTTTTGGTGACCTGTCTTCAGGCTTTCTGTTACCACATATTTTTGGCACTCTTGCTGTGATATCATGTAATCTGGCAATTAGACAATTACAATTATGTCAAATTTCCTAAAATATTGCAAATCTGTATAATCTGAAGATGAAAAAATATTTTTTCAAGTTCAGAAATTCTTGAGATGCTTTATTAGTTAATGTCCCACTTTATGTCACACTCAAAAAGTATAAATTATATGAAAATGTTATTTCACATTGAATAGTCCTTCCCTATCAAACTGCCTTCATGGTAACATAACCACCTATTTTCCTCTTCTTTATGTAGACAAAGGGGAAGACCACTGAATCTTTAAAACAACTAAGATACCAGGCCTAAATGGTCTACCTTGAGATACATATAAAACTTGGAAACAAGTACTGACTTTAATGATTTGAAGTATGGATCCATCTTCTGAAAAAAAATCTATAAATTATAGGTGCCCAATTGGCTTAATTTAGAAATTAATTCCCCACTTTTTACATTCAAGATTTATCCTCAGCAGAGAGTACAGAGAAAACATTAAAAAGATCCAGTTGACAGTGCCTCTTTCATTTAGTGTGCAAGTACCAATGAAAATGATTATCACTGATTTTGACAGAATTGGTACTCAGAATACTGTTTTAATACTGTCAAGGGAGGATATTGTATGATATGGCAACAATAAAAATTGTATTTCTTCATATTATCAACTAGTAAGAGGAACAGGAGGAACCCGACAAATTTGCTCCTTTTCTCTACTGTTGTTTAAGCTGTTAGTAGATCCAACAGGACAAATGATTGGACTCATTGAAAACACCCTTTACCGAAGTTCAAGTAGACTAGTCCGGTTCGCAAAAGTGCAGTTATTCGAAAACACACTTTCACGAAAATGAAGTCATCAAACCACAGAAACAAATACAGTGAACTCATTTATGCAGGGGGCAACCCTGTACCTTCCCCATGTGGGGGGCTGCATGCCCCCACACTCTGCTACCTATATATATTAGCTCCAAGACTGCACTGCAGTGGGGAAAAGGGAGTATTCCTTATCCTCATTGTACAGTGATCTACAACAGCAAGCTATGTATACATTACAGGTTCCTCTCCCATAGACAGCTGAAGAAACAACATACCTGCACCACCAGAGGATCCTAGAACTTTGCTGAACTGAATTTCGTGAAAATGTATTTTTGAATAACTGCACTTTTGCGAAACTGGACTTGCTTACTTGAACTTTGATAAAGTGTGTTTTCGATTAGTCGAAGTAGACCTAGATATATATATATATATATATATATATATATATATATATATATATATATATATATATATATACACACACACACATACACATACACACACACACACACACACACACACACACACATATATATATATATATATATATATATATATATATATATATATATATATATATATAGGTCTACTTCAAATGATCAAAGCTTCACAACATCGAACATCTGATCATCAAAGACCAGATGACTGAAATTGTTTAACATCAAACACTAAAAAAAAATCTAAAAAGAGAAAACATTTTCTTTCACATTTTTGCAGGGTGTATGGAGGGGTGCATATATATATATATATACATACATACATATATATATATATATATATATATATATATATATATAATCTTCTTTCTTTCCCAGATAGAAATCATTATAAGCCTACAAATCATTTAGTCCTTGTTACTATTAATTAATCAGTACACAAACATTTTAAGTGTCAGGGTTAACTAAATGCTTTTGACCCCTCTAAGACTATGATAAACACATTTCCTTTTAAATCCTCAGGCAAAGTAGTTAGATCTAATGACACAGAGTTGTTAAAAAATTTAATAATTTAAGGTGGTGTCAATTAAAGAAAAAGGAACATATTCCTTTGAAAATATCTTAATGGAAAATATTGTTTTTACCCCCTTAAGCAAAAACATAGTATCATTAAAATGTACTTCATACAAAAATACTAGACCTCAGTATGAATACAGTGATGTATATTTTGTTTATAATTATGACCAAATGGAAGGAAAAAATTAACAAATTGTTCAGGCTTCCATATCATAAACAAACAGCAACAACAACAAAATAAATAAAAGGAAAAAAAAAACATTTGTTGAGGCACGGAGATAAGAGGAAAATATACAGACTTGAACATGTAGATAGCACATTTAAACATGTCAGCTTTATGAGTTCATTATACTATTCTGGGGGGAAATTATGACATATTTGCTTTGTCAACAGAGTAGGAAAAAGCAGGTTATTCAATAAGTTACATCAACCTTAACAAGATGCAACACTGGTTAATGTTCTCAACAGAGAAACAGAAAACCCATTTAGAACACTGTTCAGTATTAATTAATTCCTTAGAAATCATTAAAAATCTCTGTAAACAAAGCAGTCACACTGGTCATAACTTGTTCTCTTTATCCATAACAGTCTATGGCTGATATGCTAGTCTAGGCTTAGATTGTGCCAGACTAAAGGAATTCTGTATTGGTAAGAATTGACAGAACATGGTCATCTTATCACTTCTTTTCTGGCTCAGAAGAAGTTTGATTTTGCTATCCCACAATGTCTTATGCACAACTGAATTCCCTATTGGGTATTAGATAAAACATGGTCAGATGGAAATGGTAGTAAGAGCTATTTAGACTATCCTGCCTTATTATTCTAGGAACCATTTTGTAGATAATACAGGGGCCTATTGCAGATTCAAGGTTAGTTTTCATTTTCATTAAGAAATAAATGATGTGGAATGCCCTGCTCTGCTAAACATTATGGCTGATACAGAGTAGGCAAGCAGCACCAAGCGGGATAAAAATAATAATGGGGCAATAATACTGAGGGGTCTGGCTCAAACCACAAGCTTCTTTAGTCTTCAACTTTATACTTGGAATCTATTTCATATTTCATTTGATATGTCAGAAAGGATTGTGTGGATATTTCCCCATACACCATAATATACGCTGTTGACATGTGTTAAATACAGCAGTTTCATCTATTTGCTTCATGTCTTAAGGTAGGGAGGATTGGTTGCTAGTAAAGTCAGTTTCAGAATATTTATGGAGAGAAAATGTAACTTTAAACACCGTAGAACAAATTGCCTAAGGTATTAGTGTTAGAATGTGTGTGCTGTCCTAGAATCTGTATCATCTTCTCTGTATTCTAAATGCTGTATCACTGAATGATGGGAAGAAAGTAACCAGTTGGGTCCCTCCTGACAGACAGACAGGCAGAGCCTTGACTCCATCTTGGAATTTCTTAGTAGTGTAGATGCTGTAGGAGCAAGCTGAAGGGAATAGCAACGACTGACGACTATGACTGAATGCACCCTTCTGATGCAGATAAGGCAACATAACAAATGCAAAGAGGGGCTAATGACAGGCTAAATGACAATCTAAGCAGCACAGTATTTTGTCTCACACAAACACACACACACACACACACACACACACACACACACACACACACACACACGTGTGCGCACACATATCCCCACTTGCATGCACACACTCCCCAAATCCTCCTAGTCTCACTAGATGATTTCTGAAATCCATGTGTACTGAATTCGTGTAATATATATGTACTAAATCTAAACTTGCCGTGTCTCTATAATAAAGTTTTATTTTCTGCAAGGTACAGTGACATCAGTTAGAATATATAAACACTGGGAATATGGAGATTGCAGCCTCCACATGAAAGTTGCAGGAGGGCTCACCCACTGAAAAAAATACTTTTTAATGCATAACACTAAGTTTTGCACTTTTCTGCTATTTGAATGAGATCACATTTAAATATTTTTGAGTTCTGGGACTTGTAGTATTGAGTCTTGAACTTCAAAAACATTGTAAAAAACAAAAAGAAATGTTCAGACCACAAAAAGTAGAGATCATGTATATATATATATATATATATATATATATATATATATATAGATATGTGTGTGTGTGTGTGTGTGTGTGTGTGTGTGTGTGCTATGGAGATTATAAGAGAAGGGGAGCCTTGGTAGGGTTGCATTTAGATTAAATATATACATAACACAAGCACTCAGGTCACTCCAGAACAAGTACAAATATGACTCTGTCATTGTCCATGTTGGTGTGAATGACCTGAGCCATACCTCCCTGGACTACATGAAAAGAGACATGGAAGAGCTCTCTGATCACGTCGCCCAGGCCAGTATGACCCTGACCCTGAGTAGCATCCTGCCCTCATCAAGATTGTTACCACAGTATAGAGAAAAAATTATCAATTTCAACAACTGGCTAAGCTTCTGGTGTCATTCAAAGGGAAAATCTTTTCAAAAGCAAATTTCACGTTACTTAAGACCAAGGTGGGAAGTTTCAAAGCCCCTATGCTAAAGGATAACACTGTCCAAGCTGCAAAATCCTTTACTAATGCACTCTACAGGCACCTACAAGAATGCATGGATCGTGTTATCCCAAACAAAACCAGGACTCACTCCTCCAAGAAAAGGAAACCAGTCTGGTGGACCCCTGCCATAAACAAGCTATACAATACAAGGAGGAAACTAGTACAGAAAAGAGTAAAATCCCAAGAAGGGAAGAAATCCCTGATCAGTATCAGCAAGAAACTACGTTCCCTCATAAAATTATCCAAGGCTAGCTTCGAAAGAAAAATTGCCATAGACTCCAAAGATAACCACAAGGCATTCTTTAGCTATGTCAAGAATCTAAGTGGCAATTCTCAGATCTGCTCAGAGTTAGTGCAGAATGGCACAAAATACACTGAACCGACTGATATAGCCAACATCCTGGCAGACAGGTTCAGTGCAAACTTCACCCCCTCTCACCCCCAAAAGGGCCCATAACTATACCAGAAGAATGTAGTGCCCCTGAAATCACAGACACTCAGGTTAAAACAGCCCTCTCCAAAGCCACAAACACAGCATCAATGGGACCGGACGGTGTCCCAGGCTGTGTTCTACATGAGCTCAAAGATGAACTAACCCCTCACCTAAACACACTGTTTAAACTCAGCCTCTCCACAGGCTAAGTGCCCACAGAGTGGCACACAGCAACAATTATTCCACTCCACATAGGTGGAGCCACAACGGACCCCGGGAACTATCGCCCTATAAGCCTGACTAGCTTGGTCTGCAAAGATATGGAGCACATCATCATGGATCTCATTAACAGAGACATTGGAAACCTCCAAACACTGGACCCTACCCAGTTCGGCTTTGTTAAGGGCAGATCATGCCTCCTAAACCTGGTGGACTTCTTTGACACAGTTACCAAGGCTATAGACGAGGGAAAGGTGGTCCACACAGCCTACCTAGACCTCGCAAAGGCCTTCAACACCATTCCTCACTCAGGTATTATAGACAAGCTCACCAGCCTGAACATAAACCCGTATGTCACGAGATGGCTTGCCAACTGGCTCATGGGCAGAACCCACATGGTAAGAGTTGCGGGAGCTAGGTCTGACTCTAAACCTGTTACAAGTGATGTTCCCCAGGGCTCAGACCTAGGACACCTCCTGTTCAGCATATACTACTCAGAGGTACAGGCAAGCATGGCCTCAAGCTAAATGCCAAAAAGTGCATAGTCATCCCCTTTGGAAAAAATAAACTACCCACAAACTGTCTCATAGGTGGTAGCCCCCTAAATAAAGAAGATGTAATAAGTGATCTGGGGACCCAAGTAGATAGTAACCTCTCCTCTGATAATCACATTGCCAAAGTGGTTAGAAAATCCTTCTATGTGGCCCACCTAATCACAAAAGGGTTTGCATCAAAAGAGGTGATTGGGCCCCTCTACGCATCACTCATCAGACCCATCATAGAGTACAATGCCCCATTTGGGATGTACCTTACAAGACACCTGCAACATTGGAAAGACCACAGAAGTACCTCACCAAGAGGATCACTGGCCTCAAGCAGATGCCCTATGCAGCTCGACTGAAGAAACTCCAGCTGTACCCTGTTGCATACTGCCTCTGCCTGACATACAAGGCCATGTCCAACCTAGAATTGATGGACATGCTCCACCTAAAGAAAACCATATCCTCTCGAGCCACACGCTCAGGGATCTAAACCTCACCACAACAATAAATAGGACGTGCTGGAGGGATAGATTCCTGTCCCAGAGACTTCCCATTCTCTGGAACAAGATTCCAATCTACATTAGGCAGAGCTCCTCGTTAACCCTCTTCAAGAGAAACCTTGACAATTGGATGGGAAACAGAAAGTTTACCCCAGGGTTCACTTCAATGGCTCTGCTGGACAGAGGCACAGGGAACTAATCTAAGGGGGAGGCGAAAGCCGACATATTCCGGCTAGGCTTATAAATGTCTTTGGGCAGATAGCCTAGTACCTACCTATGAACCTGTGAACCTATACTAAGGCCTGATGGCTTTCATTAGTGTTTTAGAGCCAACACATGCAACTTAAATGGAGGATTAAATATGATGCAAATATAATGAGGAGTTGTCCATTTTTCAAGTCTATAGAATTATAGTGATCTTTCCATTAGTATCTTTTACACAAAGGATGATGTTGCTTAGGTCCAAGTGATATGCAAAAACAAATGTTTTTGCAAATGTTAAGCTGTCATAAATGCAAGCTAGTTGCTTACTTTTTGTCATTTTCATCAGTTTCCTCCTTCCTTATACACTGCTCTTCTTGTTCTCTTCTTGTTTGGTTCTATTTTAATAAGATATTGCTAGGAAAAATGTATCAACCTTTACTGCACTTTTGAGAGCATTGGATTCTACTCTTCATAAATTTCACACTTATGTTCCATTTTTTTCTCTTCAATTCTTCTGATTCTCATTAATGGTCACCCTGATAGATTAGCATGAAGTAGTCAGCCTGATAGAGTAGGATGCAGTGGTGGCCTTGGTGTTTATTTTTGTACTCTTACTGCCTTATAACATTGAAGACAGTCATTGACTATCTGAGCCGTGGTTTTGCATAAGTAATACAAAATGCAATTGTCAAGTTACAGATAAACAAAATAGTGAAATAGCATATTTTCATAAGATGTTTCAGAAAACGATAATGCACATCAGACAAAATCATTCTACATTTTGTCCACCCCTTTCTGCCTTATGTACTTTGGCTTGCTGTTGCTGTTAGATGCATTCAGGTCAATAGTAACTTTATAAACAGTTGTTGTGAACTGTGTTTTGTCTTCAGTCAAATGACTAATTACTGAGAGTGGAGCATTCATGATAATAGTTGTACTATTAATCTATCACATCGCAGTTCTTAGTATTTCACATTGACCTTTGACCTTGTCAAGCATGGTGTCTTTTTCTAATGATCTTTCTCTTCATGTGATATTTTGAAGGATGACAGTTGAAGTCCTGCTACATGAGCTTTTAGGGAAAACGTATACTGTATCTAGTCGAGTACAGATTGATTTACTTTTTGTGTGGTCCATTGTATGTAGAGTCCTTTTCGCCAACATCATAATTCAAAGGCATCATTTTTTTATCATTTTTGTTCAGTTGATTACCAAAGCACAAGCAATCTATGAACATCAGATTGACTTATTAATGTGCTTCTAGTGTAATAAAAAAATACATATAAATAAATATATATATATATATATATATATATATATATCCTGTTTGGAAGCTCGAACTTTCAAAACTTCGAACTTCAAATGGCAGAGACCATAAGATCGAAGTTTTGAAACTTGGAATGTTTTGAATGGAGTAGACATACAGAGCAGAACAGGATATTTACCATTTTCCTCACTGTAGTATTATCTCAGAGTTGGTATAACTTTAGCAGGAGGTGTGGGGGTTGCAGGGGGCTTGCCCCCATACAAAAATGTAAAATTTTTTTTTTTGTTTTTATTTTTTTTTTTTTAAGTTTTTGAAGTTTCAAAACTTTGATCTTATGGTCTCGGCCATTTGAAGCTCGAAATTTTGAAACTTTGAGCTTCCAAAGGAGCTATGTATATATTTGCGTGTGTATACATGTGTGGGGGGTATGTACCCTAACATATGCACTTGTGGATATGAGAGGCTATGTCAAAAAGTATAAAATTACTAACACAAAATTAAGAGGCCTCTGTACTTAAAAACGTATTGAGGTAGTGTACTTGATAGGAAAATATGTTTCCCAAGCTTTTGACTAGAGAGAGAGATTTGTGGCGATCTTCCTTATTATAACATGAAATCACATGCTTCTGTCATAAAATGAGATGCAAATGTATGTGCTTTTTAATAAATATTTCAATATCTGTGAAGAACTGCATAGTCATCTGTACCCTATGCGCTGTAGGTGTTAAGGCACTCAGCTAGTGAAACACATGTATAACTTATTTCATACCTCAGCACACAACCATGCAACATACTCTAAGTTCATCAAAACAAATTGTCCATAACTATGCTGCATAATAATGCTTTCATGGGCTTTAAATGCACAGACAATCAACCTCCATTTATATTGCTTAATCAGTCGAGCTAATGGGACATCACTGATGTTTTTAGGGTGGACCAGCTTCTGTTAATGATTAGCACTCTTAATGTGATTTTTCAGATATATGCAGTCATTAATAATACATGCTGTTACTAGAAAATTCTGCACACCTTTATCGTAGACCCAACTTCTTTTCTGATAACTTTGGAATGAGCAGTTAGACATCCCTGAATAATTAAATAGTAAATTGTGTTTTCATTAGAGTTACCTTACTGATATGGAATATTTATGGACTCCACTTCATTATCTCACCACATATGTTCAGTAAATGATAACAGCCATTACTAGGTGTCAAGATGTGGATTATAGCCTTTCCTGTAGGCATCCAGGGGCTAGTGGCAAACCTCTATGATCCTATGGTGAAGATCTTTACATTGATGCCATACATGCACACAAGTCCTATAGATCCCAGTGTGTCCTCAGAGCTTCCTGTAACATGGCAATAACTGTATAGCCTTAAATATAACTAAAACAGCATTAACAGTAGAAAAAGACAGCAATGTGTATAACAAAATGAATGATTCACTGTATATGGTATCTAAGTCTTATGCATGTGATGTGTTACTAAGGTGAGAATTAATATATTTTTGCTGCTTTCTTTAAAACATGTACTAAATCCAACCCTAACATATTACAAACTTGTCTGTATGTAATATTGTTATGGTTCCAAACGTCAATCTGACAAAGTTCCTCTGGTGTGTCGACATCCTCTGTTCATGTCCCACATAGTCTGTCAACATCTGTAGGGTTTCCTCATTGGTCCATTTGGGTGCTCGGACATGCCACACACTTGTCTTGGTTGACACCACCTTGAAATTGGTCTAAATGGTGAACAAAATGCCTTCTAAAAATTGTTCACTGAGGTACCATTGAGTTTACAGATAGAAATGGTATGATAGGAACATGTATCAATATCACACTTCAAAAGTGGTGTGCATAGGGTGGTAGCAGTCTATTGGTAGTTATTGGGCATGTGTTTAAGATATTTCCCTGAAATGATAATTATTGGGCATCTGTGCAGTGCAATGTGTACTTACTGAGCTATTTGTTAATGTACTGAAATTCAAGAAACTTACACCAATGTTCACCGATGTGATTTCAAAACAGTGTATGCTAATAAACCTCATTAATTATACATGAAGCAAATGGTACTTAAGATCTGTTTGCACTGAGCTAACCTCGCTGGTAGGTATAGCTGCCTAACTGCAACTAACAATAAGGTAAGCTATCATGAGGTCAGCTGTTTGTGTTGAGCTTTTAAACTACAGTGCTTAGTGTCACTCCGTTATATTCATAGTGTCCTGTGGGTACCTCCTAAACCATATTTCATGTATTTTTCATTTTGAAAGTATCTGCACATCAATATGTCAACTACATAAAGGTCAGGGATAGTATTTACCAAAATGTATGCAAATAGATCCATGTACATCATTACAACAGAGGTTTTCCACATATAAAGATAAATGGTTATGAGTGCCAACCCCAGTAAAACTGTGGATATGGATAGAATCCAGTCATATCCATAGGTTTTGCTGTTTCATGTGTACGTCTATATTACTGTTTGCAGATAATAATGATTTACGGGAGTGTCCACAAATTGCATGTTCAAAGTATGATTTGTAGCTATTCACTGATGCATATTCCTAAATTGAAAGATGTTCAATGGGGTTCTGGGAACCTTGAAATAAGTTAGCATGTAACTTGTTTGTTGTTTTCACATCTAGCCATTGCAGCTAAACTGTTCATTTTCATATGTTGCTCCTGTTCTGCCTTGCTTTTTCACACAAATTGCTGCATATGTTTTTTACATTAACATACATGACAAAATTGTGCTGATCTTTGCTACTGACTAAATTGACATCTGTGATGTATCCCACATGATTGATGTTGACTGATAGGGGTAGTTGGCAGTGCATCTGACTGTGAATAGACCAGTTTTTTTTTTTTACTGCTGAAGTGTTACAGGATTGGCTGTAAGCTGTCAACATTTGAACAGACCATGGATTTAATCCCACCTCTGTATGTATGACATATCCTAAGATGTGGAAGGAGTTATTGCATTGCATATGGAGGCTTTAGAAGTCATGGCATATACTCAGGCTTTGCTACACAGTGTTGATGTTCCATGTGTTTATCTGTACATGGTGGTAGTAAACATGACATTAATTGTTTTGCATTGCATTATACTGTATATGAGGGACATATTGACATAGCTTTAAAAGTTAATGAATTGTAAATGTCTATCAGTGTTTGTGCTATAAAATTTGAAATAAAAGTTGTAAATGAAATCCAAATATCTGTAATCACTATAGAAGTAAAGCATAAAACAGTATGCACACTGAGAGATTTGAACAGTGTCTATGACAAATGGTGAGAAATATCCAAGTAATGGGACACTGGAATGGCTGCGGAGAAGGGGCTGCATGTCAGCATTCCTCACAAAATATTTACAGCCATTATTACCATTGGTCAGATCCAGACTTACGAACACAACCCAATTCTTGCAAATTATTGGGGATATCCAACTTGAATCAAATTGGTTACTTTGTACCCTGGACGTGATAGCCCTTTATACAAACATACCCCAATGGGCAGGTTTAGAAGCTATACAATACTGGTTAGACAAAGCAAACCTATATCCACCAGGTTTTGACACTCTGCTAACCTGCCTTACAGAACATGTTCTAACCAAAAATGTTTTCTATTTTCAGAAAGAATGTTATTGGCAAGTCAGAGGCACTGCAATGGGAGCATCCTTTGCCTCCATTTATGCAGACCTGTTCATGGGTTACATAGAGGAGCAGCTAATTTATGATGCATCTCATAATTTATTTCTGGATAATATGGACATCTGGCGTCGCTTTTTAGATGATTGCTGGTTGGTATGGAAAGGGGATGTCCCCTATTTACTTGAGTTTGTTGACTACCTAAACGAAAATAAATGGGGCATCCATTTCACTTTGAACTGGGATAGGAACAAGATTACATTCTTGAATGTGTTGATAAGTAGGGATCTGGATAACACATTGCAGACGGAAACTTTTAGGAAGTTTCCACAATTTAACACGTTGCTTCATGTCACCAGTCACCATCCACCCCATATTATTCGCAATATACCAAAAATCACAATTTTTGCGTATCAAATGTATCTGTTCCACTAATCAGGCTTACAATTCTGGCCGAAAGGATTTATTTAACAGATTCCTCAGCAGGGGATATCAGGTGGGAACCATACATGGTGCTAGTATGCATGCTGCTAGATCTGACCGTGAGTATTTATTACAATATCGACCAAAAATGTAGAAACAGAACGAAAACACATCTCAGAACATTCGACTGGTTACCACCTATGGTCGTAACACAAACAAATTTTGAGATATTATCAATAACCATTGGAACATTTTGTTGGCCAATGAACGACTGGCTAATATTCTCCTCCCTCAGTGTTTATATTCTTATCGTAGGGGAAGGACAATTAATTCATATCTCACTCATTAAAAGAAGGGCTCCACCACCAATCTTCACCAAACTACCCTATTTGGAGACAGGTTGACAGGCAGCGGTCCTTGTGGACATTGTGCATGAGCACACATGTGTAAAACTAAGGAATTTACCAGTAGTAACACTTCAAAAATATATACAATCAACATTATGGGCAATTGCAGTAGTGACTGGGTTATTTATCTGGCTAGATGCTTTTGTTCCATCTTTTATGTCGGACAAACTTTGTGTCCATTAAGATTTAGGATCAGTGAGCATTTAAGTGATATGAGAAATAAAAGGCTCACAAATGCTCTTTATAAACATATCTTAACCCACCACACTGCAAAATTCCAATTTACTATTATAGACAAAATTCAGGGGAATAGTATGTGCAAGTCAGGGTGGCATAGCAAACGTAATGAAAAAGAATCAGGCTGAATAGTAAGGTTGGGAGCTCTCTTTAAATCTGGCCTGAATGAGCATAACTAATTTGGCATGCACCAATAGGGGGACATGAGCAATTTAGGATGTTTTATTTAAATATTGCGTGTCTCTGTAAGCATTAACACTGAGGAAGGCTATTTGAAGACGAAACCAGTTTGTTCGATTTGGGTTAACCAGTTTTTATGCAATAAAAGTTTATTCTTAATCCACTCTATTTGTGCTGGACTTTCTTGGTCCACTATAAAGCCATCAAATGCAACACCTCTAAACACAGCAAATGGCTGCCCCTGACTGCATGACTCTACTAACTCAAGTAAACAGTAAGCAGGTTTTATCTGCAAATTCCATTCTTAGATTTAAAAAGTGAATATGTACAAGGGAAATGCACATGTGAAACTACAGTGACTTATAACATTTTGTACAGTCACTTGAAGTATTAAAATATATTACTTGTACTAACTCACTTTTGTAGCTTTCGATAACATTAAAATCTGTCTGCCTTTTACCTCATTGAAACAAATACACAAGTATAACTGAAAATTCACTAGTGTCAGAACAATGATGTGATATTATACTTTATTTATTTACAGATGCAAATATAAAAGCCTTTCATACTAAAGATTTCAGAAAAGAACTAAGACAATGTCACTCATTCTAGAGTTTTCCGGAAATCAAACACTGGTAACAAGTAGAACAGTCTCACTAAATAAAGCCTTCATTACAAACCTGTGTTCATTGAGTACCTAAGTAAGTCTATTTTTCTGATGTTGACACTCAAATAATGTAAGATAATTTTTTAAACATTCCACACATAGACCTCTTACCTTAACATTTGAAACTCACATGCATTGAAACAGCACGAAACCCACTTTCAGAGAAAATACATTTTGCCAATTGCAAATATTAACTCTGGGCTGTCTTCAAAATCATAGGCCCTTGAACATAACATACACATGCTCTTTGATACACCTTCCTGACTGTATTACATTATATTCCTTGTACAATACAGTTGTTAAAGGGCATTTTAAATTTATTGTTTTGAAAATTTTTCCAGTAAACAAAGAAACAAAAGCATCCACCAATGACAAAATTGCCCAATTCAGAACATTTCCATCATAAAGTCTACTCAAGTCCACCAGTATCAGTAAAAAATACACAATCTCTGTAGTAAAATCCACATTGAAGAAATTTGTAACTAATAGAGGTTGCTGCTAGCAAACACTTTATATGTCATTGTTTAATCTACAAATAAAGTGCCCGTTACCCTTGAAGAATAAATTGCCTTTGTTGCATGCAGTAAAATGAAAAGCTAGTAATACCGCAATAGAGAATGGATAGCAAACTGTTAACAGGTTCATAGTTACTAGGTATCTTTGCCAAAAGGACTGCAGCATCCACCCCCTTTACAACACAATACAGCATCGCATTTACCTACTGCGGGAGTAGAATCCACAGCTTTCAGCATCTAAAGCAAGTACACTATCTGTTGTGCTATTAATGTAAGCAGACTAAACATAATCAGCACTAAACTTTTGCTCCCCTGCAGCTCTCAGCTCCTTGTAAAATCTACTCGACACTCAGCTGTATCTCTGAACTTTGCAGCACAAGAAATCTGGAAAAAGTCGAAATTTATTGGGGGGGGGCAAAAGGCCAAACAACAGGGACACATTTTAAACATTGCTTGTATAATGTTCGAAAGTTGCTAGAATAAAATGCTGCATTACCACCATACATTTCACTGCCACGACTTGAACCCAGGGGACCCCATGCAAAAGTCAAAGCAACATACCACTACGCCAAATCAGCTGTTTTGTGAAAGAGGAAGACTGAAACTTTACCATTTAGTGAATTCAGTTCTCACCATAGCACAGCTGTCAACCTCTTAGCACAAAAGACCTGAACAAAGCCAATAATGGGTGACTACAACCACCAAACATTCAGTGAATTCAGTTCTCACCATAGCTCTCAACCTCTTAGCAAATAACACCCGGACAAAGCCAGTAATGAGAGAATATAGCCCTCAAACATTTTCAGTGAAATCAGTTCTTACCATAGCTCTCAACATTAGCAAAAAACCTGGATGAAGCCAATAAATACCTGGATGAAGCCAATAAATATCTGAACAAAGTCAATACTGGGTGAATACAGCCCCCAAACATATTCAGTGAATTCAATTCTTACCATAACTCTCAACCCTAGCACAAAACCTGGATGAAGCCAATAATGGGGGGAATACAGTCCCAAACACAGTGATACATTTCGAATATCCATCTTGTACACTTAGAAAATTGCTAGAATAAAAGCTTGCTTTTGTTACCATACACTTTCTGAAGAAAAGAAGTCCAATATTGAAATGTGTCCATTTACATTTATTAACCAGGAAAGTCTGACTTTGAAAACAAAAAAGCTAATTTTTTTAGCAGAGGCCCAGGGAGAAACACTCCAGACAGCCAAGAATATAACCAAATAATAACACTTAGCTGTCAGGCAACAAGGACACAAATGCAGAAACCACAGATTTTATGAGGAACAGAAAAGGTATGAGGGAAAATCCTGAAATATTTTTACAAATGGTGGTGGGTAGGGAATTCAGGCTCTTGCCACTTGGGCCCAAGGTACAGGGTTCAAGCCTTATTCTCTACCCACCACCATGTACACCTGGGGCATTTCACACACACACACACACACACACACACACACACACACACACACACACAAAACGGGTCCCAGCTTCCATTCCTGGCTGCATAATCCGTCTGACCTGAACGGGGTCCCATCTTCCATTCCTGCATAATCCATCTTCTCTTCCGTTCCCGCTCAAATATCCTGTCTACGCTTTCGCTTTCACATAGCGATGATGTCAGCCCATGTAATCTACTTCCCGCGATGATGTCAGCACGCCTACCCGTGATCTTCTTAAAGAAGAACGCACAAAAAAATAAAACTGTTTGAAATGCTCAGCCACAAAAACAAAACTGTTTGAAATGCTCAGCCGATTCCAGGGTGCAAGCGCCTTGCCTGCACCTGCTCATGGCCCTTGTATATATATATATATATATATATATATATGTGTGTGTGTGTCTGTTTATCTGTGTGAAGATAGGTGAAGGCTGCCAGCCTAGCAGATAGAATTCTGTAGATAATTCTGTCATTTGTAAATATTAATGAAAGCCACAGGCTTGTTCACTTAAATGTGAAAAGACTGCATTGGATATTGAACGGCAAAAATATAACAACAGTGCACTCTGCTGTAATAAAGCTAAGTCAAGCATTTTATGACTGTCTTTGATGTCAAAATTTGGAACCGATATGTCTAGAGGGAGGCATCCTGCGCATTGTTTTAAGACCAGAGTTAATGGCTACAATTTGCATGTATAAATGTCCTTTATTGATCTAGTTTCTCACCAGGTGTAAAGAATGTAAATGTAGTTTCTGTTAGTCTGGGAACATCAGAGAAGTATGAAGAATGAAGTCATGTGAAGCAGCTCTGTGTTATCAATTTAAAGAGAGAGAATCAGAGAGATCAGAGCATTTTGTCTTGCGAACATCCATCATCACCAGCACTGCTTTGCTCTATATGTAAGTTATTTAGAACTGTGTTTTCTCTTAAATATAGCTAGGACATAGGAATATTAGACTAGTTTGTTTTTCTGTGATGTCAAAACTTTTGCTATGATATTATTTTAAGTATTTCTCTGTGATCTCTGAACTCTTAACTAGCACTGTGTAGTAAGAAGTATTGTCTTGCATTTTTATTATTTATTACTAAATATTTTTAAACCTTTCAACTGTGGCTGTTTTGTGTAGAGATAATGTAAGCTCTAAGAGTACATTGCATGTATTTAGTGATGCTGTACCAAGTCACTCCAAATAATTCTTGACTGTTAGGTCACACTTTCCATTTGGATAATAATATTGCACAGTAATAATTGGACACCCTTGTAAGGGTCTTTGAGTAGCTGATATATATTAGTGGATGGTGGCAGCTGGTACTACCTTTTAAAATGGGCAGAAAAGGGGCACAGCTGGAGAACCTGTGGCAGCCTTCCACAGGAGTATCTGTATGGTTGTATAAACTCTTATCTCAAAGTGTGTGTGTGTGTGTGTGTCAGCTACATGGGCAGGGACACAAAGCACTGGTTTTAGCTTGCTCACTAGGCTGAGATCTGGACCCTATAGCCATGCCACTGGGGAGTCTTATTGGGTACTTGGAGAAAAAGGAAGAAACCAGCTCTAGACTGACTGATCTCTGTGTGCTCTTAAGGGAAATTGCACTTTACTGTGTATGTATTTATTATCCTTTCCCTATTTGGATGCCCCTCACTGGTGTTAGTGATGAGGATTGAGGCCCCTTGATTGCTGGGCCAGGGCACGGGAGTCACAGCCTGGGTTGTCAGAGTGTGTGTGTGTGTGCATGTGTGTGTGTGTTTGTGTATACATACCTAGTGGATTGTGAGATCTGACAACACTAGTGTCCAGTTCAGAGACATGACAATGAGCCAATAATGAGGTCTTTCTCACTGTGACCAGGATTTTATTGAATCCTAGCCACTGAGTTTCATTGATTTTAAGCTGCCACATATTTTATCATTCTTCTTGCATTGTACAGTCTTGCTACACTACCTGCCAATTTATTTTGCACTCAGGGTGGTGAGCCAAAGTGAGAAGGCAATGTGAAAAGCTGAGGGACTATGGAATAGACAAAGTAGGGCATTACAACAAAAATTGAAAAGTATTCTTTTTGTCTACATATAGTTAACTAGAACACAACTGAAATAGCAATTTAATTCTAGAGAGCACACTTATTAAATTATTTCTGCACCACACAGGCTAAGAGAATAGTTCAGTGTTTAGACCAGAAGCCATATAAAGACACGTTTAATATGCAGTCACAGAACAGAGAGTGAGAGTATATGATAAACAGTAACTGTCACAGGAGAATAATAAAGCTTTAAAGGGTGGCGTGTTTCATACAAGAAGATGCACGAGAGATGCACAGAAACAAAAGTGAGGTCAGATGATCCGAAGAAAGAGGACTGATAGCTCAGATAAAATGTGAAGATGTGAATAGCAGTGTTAAAAAATCTTGCAGTTGTTGATTAAGTTTAGTTGGTGGAATTCAAGAATACATATTAAACAACTGCAATGAGATAACAGAAAAACTTAGAGATGATTAACAAACACTTAGGACTTATTATCATGTATGGTAACAGGCTGATTATGTGCCCAGTAATTCTATATCCAATAGTATATTCTTTATTGTAGTGTTTTACTTTTAAGAAACTTAGTAATGGCTTGCAACATTAATTATGCTTTCTTTGGGTTGCCGATACCTGCTTACATGGGTGTAATATGGGCAATTATAAAACATTATATAGCATTTCAGTGATATGAGAAATGCAGTTGTGACCACTACATGAAGAGCAATGAATGAAAGAGCTTTTTAAGATAAAAGCATCAGGTCTGCATAAATCTGTAGTATCTCCTGTTTATATTCAATATCCACCCCAGAAATAAATGAACACTGTTCAGGTATTTTGATGATATATCTATACTGTGGTAAGAATCAGTTTAACAGTTTTATCATTTCCTGAGTCATTAAAACTACTCAAACACTTCTAATAAAAACTTTTTAGCTTGCAGAGTTCTTTAAATTGTGTCCCTTCCTGCAAGTATGCTATCCATTATGAGACTGAATGATACTTTTTTACAAGGCAGTGCAGTCTTTTTGTTGTGATATAACTCAAATGGTATTACCAGTGCTTGTTTGTAAAGCTTGTATATGTTTTGTTTACTAAAAGAATTGATGTTCAAAATAGGCATGTATGAAAATACTAGTCATCTTTCCGAATACTATACATACCTTTGGGTTTCTAGGGTTAACAGAAGCTCAGTGCATTGTTACATTAATGCCTTTCTTAGATCCTCTTTTCAGCTTGTATCTTGACTTTAGATCTGAGTTGCTTCGACTTTCTTGTTATGCTTCCTGCATTTCTTTCATTGTGGTATAATCTTCACATTTCTTAGTTAGCATTATGCTTCATTTCTCCTCTCTCCCTGTCGCAGTCCTTTTCATCTGAACCTTCCTACAGATCTACTCACCACTGAAACCCATGAGTATGTATTCTGTAAACTTATACAGAGTATCTATCTCAGCTATATTACCTACTTAGCACTATTTAATACTTTCAGTTGTAGAAAACTTCAAAATAGTTCTTATGTATCATCTATTCAGTGTCATTTTATATATTAACTTCAATTACTTCTTTCTAACCCAGCCACTGGGGATACACAAGCCAGTGCATTTCTTTGTGCCGGTGCCAAGCCCGGATAAATGGGGAGGGTTGTGTCTGGAAGGGCATCCGGTGTAAAATTTTGCCAAATCATACATGCAGACAACAGTACAGAAATACATACCAGATTGGTCAAGGCCCGGGTTAACAACTACCACCACCAGTACTGTTGGCCAACAGGGTGCTGGCGGAAATTGGGCTACTGTTGGCGGAAGGAAGAGAAGAGGGGGAAGGCATGCCCGAAGGCAGGTAAAGGCTAGAACTGTGATAGTGAGGGTCAGAACTTTGAATGTTGGCAGTATGACTGGTATAGGGAGAGAGCTAGCTGATATGATGGACCGGAGGCAGGCTGGTATATTGTGTGTGCAAGAGACCAGATGGAAGGGGAGCAAGGCTAGGTGTATCGGAGGTGGTTTCAAATTGTTTTGTCATGGTGTGGATGGGAGGATAAATGGCGTAGGCAATATCCTAAAGGAACAGTATGCTAAGAGTGTTTTGGAGGTGAAAAGATTGCCAGATAGAGTGATGTTTATGAAGCTGGAAATTGATGGTGTAATGATGAATATTGTTAGTGCATATGCTCCACAAGCTGGGTGTGCGATGGATGAGAAAGAAATATTTTGGAGTGAGTTGGATGAAGTGGTGATGACTGTACCCAAGGGTGAGAGACTGGTGATTGGAGCAGATGTCAATGGGCATGTTGGTGAACGGAACAGAGGGGATGAGGAAGTGATGGGTAGGTAGGGTGTTAAGCAATGGAATGCAGAAGGTCAGATGGTAGTGGATTTTGCAAAAAGGATGGACATGGCTGTGATGAATACATATTTTAACAAGAGGGAGGAGCATAGGGTGACATACAAGAGTGGAGGAAGATGCACACAGGTGGATTATATCTTATGTAGAAGGGCCAGTCTGAAGGAGACTGGAGACTGTAAAGTGGTGGCAGGGGAAAGTGTAGTTAGGCAGCATAGGATGGTAGTTTGTAGGATGACACTGGTGATCAAGAAGAGGAGGATGAGTGTGAGGGCAGCACCAAGGATCAAATGGTGGAAATTGAAAAAGGGTAATTGTGAGGTGATGTTCAGGGAAGAGTTAAGACAGACACTGGGTGGCAGTGAAAAGTTACCGAATAGTTGGGTAACTACAGCAGAGTTTGTAAGAGAGATGACTAGAAAGGTACTTAGTGTGACATCTGGAAAGAGGAAGGAGGACAAGGAGACCTGGTGGTGGAATGAAGAAGTACAGGAGAGTATACAGAGAAAGAGGTTGGCGAAGAAGAAGTGCGATTGTCAGAGAGATGAAGAAAGTAGACAAGAGTATAAGGAGATGAGGTGCATGGCAAAGAGAGAGGTGGCGAAGGCTAAGGATAAGGCGTATGAAGAGTTGTATAAAAGGTTGGACACTAAGGAGGGAGAAAAGGACCTCTACCGATTGGCTAGACAGAGGGACCGAGCTAGTAAAGATGTGCAGCAGGTAAGTGTGATAAAGGATAATGAGGGAAACGTAGTCACAAGTGAGGAGAGTGTGTTGAGCAGATGGAAAGAGTACTTTGAGGGGCTGTTGAATGAAGAGAATGAGAGGGAGAGAAGGTTGGATGATGTGTGGATAGTGAATCATGAAGTGCAGTGAATTAGCAAGGAGGAAGTAAGGATAGCTATGAAAAGGATGAAGAACGGAAAGGCTGTTGGTCCAGATGACATACCTATGGAAGCATGGAGGTGTTTAGGTGAAATGGGAGTGGAGTTTTTAACTTGATTGTTTAATGAAATCTTGGAAAGTGAGAGGATGCCTGAGGAATGGAGAAAATGTGTTTTGGTACCGATTTTTAAGAATAAGGGTGATGTGCAGAGCTGTAGTAACTACAGAGGATTAAACTGATCAGTCACAGCATGAAGTTATGGGAAAGAGTAGTGGAAGCTAGGTTAAGAAGGGAGGTGATGATTAGTGATCAGCAGTATGGTTTCATGCCAGGAAAGAGCACTACAGATGAGATGTTTGCTTTGAGAGTGTTGATGGAGAAGTACAGAGAAGGTCAGAAGGAGTTGCATTGTGTCTTTGTGGATTTAGAGAAAGCATATGACAGGGTACCTAGAGAGGAGTTGTGGTATTGTATGAGGAAGTTGGGAGTGTCAGAGAAGTATGTAAGAGTGGTACAGGATATGTACGAGGGTAGTATGACTGCAGTGAGGTCTGCGGTGGGAGTGACGGATGCCAGTCATCTTTCTGAATACTATACATACCTTTGGGTTTCTAGGGTTAACAGAAGCTCAGTGCATTTTTACATTAATGTCTTTCTTAGTTTAAGGCGGAGGTGGGATTACATCAAGGATCAGCGATGAGAACTTTCTTATTTGCAGTAGTGATGGACAGGTTGACAGACGAGATCAGACAGGAGTCTCTATGGACTATGATGTTTGCAGATGACACTGTGATCTGTAGTGAGAGTAGGAAACAAGTGGAGGAGACCCTGGAGAGGTGGAGATATGCTCTAGAGAGAAGGGGAATGAAGGTCAGCAGGACTAAGACAGCATATATGTGTGTGAATGAGAGGGAGGATAGAGGAATGGTGAGGATGCAAGGAGTAGATCTGGTGAAGGTGGATGAGTTTAAATACTTGGGGTCAATAGTTCAGAGTCACGGTGAGTGTGGAAGAGAGGTCAAGAAGAGAGTACAGACAGGATGGAGTGGATGGAGAAGAGTGTCAGGAGTGATTTGTGACAGACGAGTACCACCAAGAGTGAAAGGGAAAGGTCTACAAGAGGGTAGTGAGACCAGCTATGTTATATGGGTTGGAGACAGTGGCATTGACAAAAAGGCAGGAGTGAGAGCTTGATGTGGCAGAGTTGAAGATGCTAAGATTTGCACTGGGTGTGACGAGGATGGACAAGATTAGGAATAAGTATATTAGAGGGTCAGCCCAGGTTGGAAGGTTTGGAGACAAAGCCAGAGAGGCAAGATTAGCTTGGATTGGACATGTGCTGAGGAGGGATGCTGAGTATATTGGGAAAAAGATGCTAAGGATGAAGCTGCCAGGTAACAGGAAAAGAGGTAGGCCTAAGATAAGGTTTATGGATGTGGTGAGAGAGGACATGCAGGTGGTTGGTGTGACACAGCAAGATGCAGAGGACAGGAAGAAATGGTAACAGTTGATCTGCTGTGGCACCCGTAATGGGAGCAGCTGAAAGAAGATGAAGAAATTCAATTACTTCTTTCACACTGTGTGATTGTCTGTATGTTTCAATTGTTATTGCTGTAAACACCTGTTACTTGTGTTTTGCATTCTAGCTAGCCCCAGCCTGACATTGGTCATGTTATTTTATTTTTTATTTATATGTGTGTATGTATGTGCATATGTGTGTGTGTGTGTGTGTGTGTGTGTGTGTGTGTGTGTGTGTGTGTGTGTGTGTGTGTGTGTGTGTGCAGATATATATATATATATATATATATATATATATATATATATATATATATATATATATATATATATATATATATATATATATATATATATATAGAGAGAGAGAGAGAGAGCTGGCTGAAAAGATATGGATGTCTTAGAAGACACCAGCTAGAGCATATTCTGCAGCTATGATGACTTCTTTCTTTTGGACACATATAGTGGATAATGATAATGCATAGGTGGGAAAATGAAATGGTGTACAGTCTTCAGAGTACGCCACAAAAAGAAAGAGTACAGGAACATAATGCATGCACTTGTCAGTAAAGAAAGCTTAGCAAGATGTGATTGATATGCTTAATTACCTCAAAGGAATTTACAAAAATCCAAATAAATACAAGTTAAAAAAAACAAAACGTTGAAGACATAAGGCTGAAGCTCAAGAAGATAACAGGAAGCAGTTGTAAGGGAGTATAGTGGTGACTTAATCAGCATCCTGAGAAGACAGTGATATCATACACAGATGACAGAATTCAAACATATATGACAGGTATAAAATATTTTTTTCTGCAGGGAAGAAAAAATAAACTGCTGGTTATCTTGCATTTAAAGCTTCTCCAGAAATGAGTATATTAGGTGGGAGAGTCAGTCAGTCCTTATTTTTTTCTCAAAACATGTACTTCTTTGCTTGTAGTTTTTATTGTTTGTCATCTGGGTGTTGACAGTGCTTATAAGCAAGAACAGCACAGTGTTTCAGTAGGACAGTATGCGAATAAATAAAAACATCTGTGTGATATATAAAGATAATCCTAGTGGCAAAGACGTTAAAGTATAATACAGGACAGCCCCACAGTAAGCATTATTGTCACTTTTTATAGTGTTTTAATGATTACGTTTATTGTTCTCCATTAGTGCAATCAGCAGTAAAGGTGTCAAGCTGATTGAGCTGTCACTGTTTAAAGCAACAGCATTTCAGATTTTTTATGATTCAGCAATATAATGGACCCATGGCAATTACTGTGCCAGGTTTATTGCTTTCTTTGGTTTGACCAGCAATAAAGTTGCTGACAACCATCCAATCTTACCACATATTAACTAGTACAGCAATACCACTGATAAACTACTGGCATTTGTAATCATTACAAAGCAAGAATAAACATTAAACAAACACTGAAACAAAATACAACCTCTTTCTAAAAAAAATAGAATCCTATCTAGTAGCAAACATTTTTCTTGGCTGTGGTGGCATAGCAAGCTGTTCAGATGCTTTCACTGGTTTGTCTGCCATTTCATTCATTCATACATGCATGATGTCCTCATTTTGCTAATGCAGTGTTCATTGATTTGCATAAAAAATGACTGCAGACAAATTTGTGTATAGTTTGTAGTCTGTATCAATGAATGTTTCTGAATAGGACCCATGAAGCAGGAGTAATAAATAAATAAGTACACAGAGCATACTTGTTAATGTTTTTGCTTACCATGTTTCTGCAATGTCACCCTAAATGCATAGATAAATGTAACTACAAACAGTACAAATGAATGTTCACAAGTTAATACAAAGTAACTCACTTTATAAATTATTAATTCCAATGTCAGTGCATAATACTGATGAAGCTAGAAAACTAAAATGCTAGTATGTTCTACAATGCATCAAACACACTTCCTTGCAATGTCTAATGGAAAACAATATTTTTAACAAATCCAATACATTCAACCAATAGGTGGTTCAGATTTTCTGTTGTGTTTTACAGCAGGCAGTGTACCAGCATAACAAATCAGCTTATCTTAAGTCTGGGTGCAAGATACTGAATGAATCAGTTTGGCTAACACAGAAGAGTAGCTAAAACAATTATTAAACTTAGTGCCTTCACTGAGATTTTGTAACCATGTTCGTGAAAATCTACTGCCAATCATTAGCGGATCGGAGTTCTGCTGTGGCGACCCCTAACCAGGAAAAGACGAAAATCAAACAACAACATTGCACTTTAACTCATTGCTCCCAGTTTCCTAACAAAAACACCACAAGTTGTTATTTGTCCTGGTTGCCTTCAATAACACACATCACACCAAATGACATTTGACATCCTTTATTAAACTTCCATAACAGAGCTTTGATCACCAACTTTATTAATTACAGCTATTCATGATATAATTGAGTCTAAATACAGCAAAACATCCTTGTAATGTTAATCGGGGCAGCGTACCTACTCACCCTGCCCAGTAAGCAGCGTCCATACCTCTACTCACTTACTTTACTTATGAAGCAGCATCCCATCTCACTTCATACACCATTCATTGTAATGTTAATCCCCAACAAGCAGGGTCCACACCTCTGCTCACTTACTTTACTTATGAAGCAGCATCCCAACTCACTTCATACACCATCCATTGAATTACCTTCCACCAAATAAGCACCATCCTTACCTCAGCTTGCTTATCTATTCAGCAAGCTTCCTCCAACTACTCATGTCCTTTCCCCAGATCCTTGAAATGAACATCCAGACATCAGAGGGGGAACAGAAGAGGGCAAGCCTATCCCTCTTCTCCGCCAACCAGCTTGACCAGGCTGTTCCCCCTCCTTTCTACCCAAAATTGTTTACACCACTTCCCATAAAGGGAAGGGTCAAACCAAACATCATTTGGTGTACCCATCATCTGTAAAGCACCTTAAACTCCCATCATAAACCCCTTTGCCATGCCATCACTGAAACACATCCTGATGGAACTAAATAAAGCAGGATTTCCGTGACCCCATTGTAACACCGGAACATCCACACCAAGAGAACACATACCCTTGTAGCCCGCTGCCTTCAAAGCTGAAATCATGGCTCAACCTGAATGTATTGACAGCCTATAACCACAACAACACCACAACTCTAACCCCTTGAACTCAAGACAGCACCCAGTCAAACAACTAGTAGCAAGTCTCACACCTAAGACCCTGTTAACCATAGCATATCACCTTAGCCCACCCACTACCCAGTTCTATATGTGCAACAACTCCATTACCGTAGGGAACAGTCTATCTCCAACTTTAATGTCCTACCTTAACTGGCATTAACCTAGTTCCGAAAACCTGTCTATGCTCAGCAACGAAATACTCTACATACCCAGCCATAAACACCCCCGGTTCACTCATTACCAAACCATTCTTAACCCCTGTTTGGCCCTGGCCTTTCCACTGGAGAGCTCTTTCCTTATATTACATATACCACTAGTAGGCAATTAAGACTGTCCTACTGCAGCCTAATCCTGCAACCAAGCTTCCTTTAAACCTTCTAACTCCCCTGTAACAATGCACCCAGTTTCAAAACTACCCCACCAACCACCTACCTACCATGCTTCTTAAAACTCTACTCACAAAATTGACCCAAACACCAAGCGAAATGATCCTTGTGGTATTCTGTAAAACCTTAACCGGTTATGTAACATTAACACTACCTACTCAAAGGACAAATTTGTCACCCCAAAGACACCACCCGTTTGGAACAAACTCCAGCATCCTATCAAACACCTCATTGGTCCTCACTTAAATACAGTTCAACCACTGAATGAGTAAATACAACCACCCCAAGGTTCTTAAGAAAGCAAGGGTTGAACTTCACTGGCTTGCAAGAGCCATAGGGCTTTAGCCTAATAGTCCTGCGATCCTATGAATGTCGTGACTACTCCTCCCGTGGGATCCCCACAATCCTCATAACCATCCCTACCCATTAGCCCCTTGGCCCCCCCACCTACATCTTCCTTACTTGCCCCCTATACTAATCCATAATCAGCTCCCACTAATTGAACACAGAACTCTAATATGTCTTAATAAAGTGATTACTCAGACCCACTTTGAGCCCCATTCAGGTGGCAAAACATTCGACCTATCAAAAACGTTACCTTTCAGATCCCCTTCCAAGCCACCGCATGATGCCTTCTGCCCTTCAGCAATTTCGGTCAATAACTGTTGCCATCTTGAGCTCCCCATTTGTAGCATCTTTGCTCACCACTGCATCCATCATCTTCAAATTCACTGTGTATCACCACCCCTGGTACTTGGCACACCACCACCAACAAAAGAAAAGGACAAAATTAAACCCTCTAATAGTAACGAGAAAGCTCCACCTTATACCCACTTATTCCAAATTACAACCATAGCGTTTCAACACCCCATCTGCAAGAAAGAAAAGGACATGTAAAACATCGGAAATACATAACACATTCCAAGACCTCTTGGAGTAGTCTCTCTGGGATACATACCTATCCCTCCAGCAGGTCCTATTTATACCACAGGCATGTTTCAAGTCTCTAAAATGGGCAATTCCAGTGCTGTTTTTTTTGTGGACATGCAGGAGGTCCATCACTAACCAATATAATGTAAAACAAATGGCAGCTTGCCGTGCTATCAAAGGGACCCACTACAATCCCCCCCCCCATCAAATGTAATTATGACTTAGCGCTCCCTTCCTATTTTTTTTTTTTTTAAACCTGCTTAACCTCCCCAGTTGAGGCTGTTAATATACCATACTAGGCCCTTAGTAGGAGTACCACGTTCTGTCTATTTGTTCCCCGTTTGCTTGCAAGCAATGACAAAAACTCTTAACACACATATACCTCAACCTCTTAGCCCAGACAATACGGGCAATGAGTCAGCTCAATCACAGGTGTATTTAGTCTTACTTACCATAAATTAAAATGTGACATGTTTTGCAGTCTAACTATGAATGTTAGTACAGGGAACTATAGCAGAGCCACTTTTTTGCAATTAGCAAGAATAGCTTACTTCCCTTAGCAAATAGTTTTTTTTTAATATGGCATCCTTTGCTATTTTCTTTAGCAATGATTATCCACTACCTGTCTTGCAGCAACGTATCAAATCACATATAGTTACATATGCAGATTTCTAAAGTGATGATAGATTTTAACAGACACCTATACAGTATGACAGATGGCAACAGTAACGGACAGAAAATGTGCAAACATTTACTAATTGGTATAAATCTTCATTACTGTTTGCCTGCTAATGGATAAATGCAGCTGATTTCCCGCATATAAATAAAGACTTTGCCTTTCATACAAAACAGAAAACAGTTTGAAAGCTCCATCTAAGCAATAGTTCTGTAAAGCATTTACCCTTTTAAGGTGGAGTCGCCAACATAAAAGAAAATACGCATTCCCATATCTCAAATAAAATTCTGTCTTTGTCTCACTGTAACTATCATTCATTTGTTACAGAAAATATAAGAAACTAATACTTATTTCCATGCTATTTACTCACATTTCTGCTTTTATATTCTTTAATTAAGCGTTAATCTATTCCCCTGAATGAAAAGCAGTTATAGCTTACAAATGTTTGCAAAGGGAGAGGGTTGCCACCAGTCTAATTAAATGAATTACCCTAAACCATGTGCCTGCCTGATTCCCACCGTCCCTTGAAAGAACATGGCTGTTGGAATTGTTTAGTAGCAAACCATTTCCTTTAATAACAAGTATAAATGGTGGGAGTTTTACTCCTAAAGTACCACACATCTTCATTCCAAGAGGAGATAGAAATACTACAACAATTACGTGGCAATCTGTTATTTCCACCACAGGTTTCAGGAATGGGACATAAAACGGAAATCTCTCTTTATAATTGCTGTCTGCCAAATTGTTGTGAACAATTTATTAAACGTTGAAACACAGGTGCCCAGTTAGAAGGTTTTACTTTGTCGTGGTTCAGCTTCTTTATTCCAGCTACCTTCCTACTGGGCACCTGTGTTTCAACAATTTATTAAACATATATGTATTAGAAACCATCACACTGCTTTAAAAGGCCTGTAAACATCTACGCAATAGTGCAGCTCAGCCACAGTCAGCTTCCATACATCATCCTTACCGCTACCACCAGGGTCCACCACGCACGTGCCAAAAGCAACCATACTTCTTTGCTGACAAAAAAAAGTAGGCAGCGCATACCCCAAACATAAAATAAATATTATAAATTAGATCTCCAGAATAAGCCTTACAAAGGTCAAGTCTGCCTGTTTATACATTTGAATAACCAACAGGTTAGATACTCATCCTAAACAGTTGAATAATTCCGGTTATATACAAGATTACCAACATAGATACCCAATTTATAATTTTATTAACAAAAAAGGAATGCAATTTTCTAAATAGCAGAACCTTATTTTAAATATCACAGCTGGAGGAATACACAGAACCCCCCAAACAATTTCATGTCTTTTAAGTCATACAGCATGTAACCCTTTTACAGTCTTAAAATCACATTTGTTTCATAGACTCCTGTAAATAGTTACACTATGTCAATCTTGATTTTCACCTTCTGGTGAAACATTCATGCTTTTAACTCATTCACTCCGGAGCAGCTCAGGAAAAGCTGCCTGCTTAATTCCACCATAAGAACAACAGTGCTGCCTGAGCTCATTTTCAGAAAATCCATTTGTAATACCATACAGAAAACAAATGTTCACAACTCTTTAACTATAAAAGCTACACTAAAAATGTAAACACAAAAGTTGTTCAGCAGACACTGACCTTTCCAACAGTGTAAATGTTGATAGTGCATATCAAAGTCATTATTAAATATTTGGCAAGGAATGTTGATATTGTGCATATCTTTTACCGTTTTGGAAGAGCAAAGCACAATATCTTGGTCAATGTACCATGCAGACCAATGCAATTTGAACTTAATTTGTTAGTATGAATGTCAGCTTTAAAATGATACCTTAATCATTACTGTGCGATGCTCGTTTTTGGAGATATTAACAGAAATATGATTAATACAATATTTCTCATAATTAATAAATAAACAAAGCATAATATCTCATCACCTGTAACAGACAGAGCCTACACATCAGTGTAGAGGTTGTGCGCCTCAATGTCAGCTTCAAAATGATGCATCATTTGTGTGATCACTATGCGCCTTTACAAAGATATGGGCATAATAATGAGAAGTATCGGAAATATATAATTTTCATAATCGTACAAGATTAAACAAACTGTGACATCTGTACATGTGTACAGTGCACAGACACAGTTCTTTTACCATGTTCTAAGGAGTAGCACTGTCTTCAAAATGAGATATTACTTAGCACACTGACATGCTCCCTTGCAGTTATTTACCAAAATATGAAAATAATCATAATTTCCATAACCTAAGCCTGAAACAAACTTTGATACCTGCACATGTGTACAACATACAGACACAATTCTTTCACCATGTTGGAACCAGCAATACTATCTTCAAAATGTGGTATTACTTGGCACATTCAGATGCTCCCTTGCAAAGTTATTTACCAAAATATGAAAAAAATCATAATTTCCATAACCTAAGTCCAAAACAAACTTTGATATCTGCACATGTATACAACATACAGGCACCATTATTTTGCCATGTTGGAACTATCAACACTGTCTTCAAAATAAAGTATGACTTAGCACATTCAGATGCTCCCTTGCAAAGTTATTTACCAAAATATGAACAAAAATCATAATTTCCATAATCTAAGTCAGAAACAAACTTTGATATCTGCACATGTGTTCAACATACAGGCACAATTATTTTACCATGTTGGAACCAGCAATACTGTCTTCAAAATGAGGTATTACTTGGCACACTGACATGCTCCCTTGCAAAGTTATTTACCAAAATATGAAAAAATCTTAATTTCCATAACCTGAGTCCTAACAAAACTGATATATGTACATGTGTACAGCATTCAGAAGCAGTTGTTTTACCATGTAGACACATATGATTTTAAATATACACATTCTTGGTGTAGTCAACATACTGCTGAATGGGTACATGTAAACAGAAAAGGCAAGGTAAGGACCGTCACTCCACTAATGAACCAGGACAGGCTTGGGACTTCAGTGGCAAGCAAGGCCATCTGATCTGTCCGATAGCTTTGCTGGCTACCCACTCAGACAGCTGATACCACTGCAGTCTCACACCCTTCTTCAGTGTCAGCAGTCTGCCTTACCTATGCCTTTTCTCTTTACATGTGTCCATTCAGCAATGGACCTAAGGGATCAAGTTCTGTATTACTATGCCCTTCCTGTCATCTAAACTCAACACATGCCTGATAAAAGCTGAATAAAAAAAGAAGTATTGCAGGATGGTTACTGACATATTAGATTGTACGTGCTAGCACTCTCCTGAAACAGTTGTTCTTTCTCAGCATCTTCACCAGCTCCTTACTACAGTTATCTGCCAAACTCAGAAAAAATATATTTTACACAACACATTTCATAATACAGTTTTACTTACCATACTGGTCCCTTCTTGGTCATGGGTGTTTTCCATTCTTCTCACAAGCTGCATATTACCGATCCTGCATAGTTCTCCTCACACCATTGTGGAGGTCAGTCAAGAACAACGCAATGCCCTCTTCAGTTAGGTGAATGCCATCCATTCTGAACAGGTGAACATCTTCTGTGGTGATGCTGTCATGACAGACTGTAGATCCACCGACCCTGTGCATCAAGCCATGCATGTTAACGTCTGGCCTTGTGTGCTGCCCGTTGACTGTTTGCTGTTTTCCATATCTGTCAAGGAATTATGTCAGACCACACAAAATGACAAAGTGGCCGTGCAGGTGTTCAAAAATTGCTCTGATTTGAAACCGCAGCCTTCCGAGTGGTTGACTGATGACATCATTCCCTCCAATGTGCAGCACAAGGATGTTGGGCTCAGAGTAGATGGAACACTTCTCGTCCAACAACTGCAGTACTCAGCTCCAATGCATATCTCTTCTTGCAATCCAGTATACCTTCACATTGGATGTGGGGAAGCTCAAGTTGTACTGGTTTTCAGTTATAGAGGCATGGCTGGCAGCCCAGTGAATGTAGGAATGGCCACATACCCACACTGTCACTTGTCGTTCTCCTGCTCGTGAAGCCATGTCAGTGTCAGAGAAAATGCAAACAGATTACTACTGATGTTTGACAGATCTAGTGGAAGACTATATATATATATATATATATATATATATATATATATATATATATATATCATATGCATTACCTGGTTAGACAATCCAAATCTTCACTCCTATCCACAGGGGCATTATTCATTTCATAAGGTACATAAGTGGTGATGACGCTGCAGAGGTACATCCTGTGAAAACACCAGATTACACACAATGACTGATAAGGGGGCACAGAGAGGGCACATGTAAACAGAAAAAGAAGGGTAAGGACTGCCACTCCACTAATATGCTGAGGACAGGTATGGGGCTTCAGCTCGTGAGCGTCTGAAGTGTCCCATACCGATGCTGGCTACCCACTCAGACTGCTGGTAGCAGCAATGACTCATGATTGCATGCAGTGCCAGCACTCTGCCTTCCCTCTGCCTTTTCCATTTATATGTGGCCTTTCGGCAATGGCCATAAGGAGTGAAAGGGGGGGGGACTAATGTAAACCCTCTTGCCCTGACCTACATACATTTACTACACTTGAAGGGAGGGAGACTGAGTGGAGAGCTACACCAAGACAACATGGGAAAAGACCAAGACTGACCCAGACTTTGTCTTTTTGCATATGTCTTTTCCCGGAGGGAAACATTGCACCACAGTGGCAGTGTCATGCATTGCTGCCATCATGCCATTGTGCACATCACTCAATAACCGTTTAATGCCATCTTCCTGCACAGAGGCACTGAAAAAGTAACACATCAGAAAACTATATTGTATATGTGTGATACAGAAAATTACTACACGATAGATGTTCAATTGCAGCAGTTCACAAAAATATGAAGCATATAACCACAATGGGGACTTTATTGTGTACAAAACAAATTGTCAAAATGACAGAAAGAAACTGGTGGGGGGTGGCTTGAAATGACTCCACAAAGACAAAAACCCATATCTGGCTTGTGCATTCATCAAAGTGATAATGACTTGTACAGCTGCTGAGAGTTTTACCTGAGAAGTGATAATGACTCGGTGCTATATTGTAAGTGCACTTATTGTTAATGTGATAATGACCTGCATTTCATTACTGAAAAGATATGCATGCTCAGACACAGGTGATAATTGCTGCACATAACCTGTTCAGTAGGCCTTCATTATGTTAACTTGTGCAACAGTACAGACTCGTCATCTGTTGGGAGAAGACCTGAGTAATTCAGTAAAAATGGTAAAACACATATATATTACTGAGCCCTTCTTCCCACCTAAATTCCACACATAACTGACAAAGCCAGGAAAAATGGCAAAAATATGTGGTAGCACCATGCTGGTAGTAGTTAGCAAGAAATAACCTTTATCTCACTCAGGCAACTACTGAGTATAATCAGAAATAGAATAATATAAGCAGATCTTGGCTTTTATCCCAAACAAAGCCTGAAACAGTTATGGCAAAGCTCTCTTCACAGTAAATGTATCCAAACCCTGAATCATATCCCTACTGCTGTAAAACAAGCTACGGTACCAAACGTTATGGGTAAACTAAAATGCACCTAAGGAACATAGTTATGGAAATAACCTTGCTCACCTGGACAGCCTCTACTCTGATGGACTCCAGCCTACATTTGTTTCCCCACAGCTCTCAGCTCTGAATGTACATAAGCAGCAGAGAAGATGTAAAGAAGTCATTGTAAGATGTCTTGTCTTTTACTGCTTACTTTACATTATACTATTAATTAGTCACTGGTGTATTTGATGTCTTATATGGTGACATATTACACTGTATTTAAATGTCCATGCTGTAAGTAATGTAACCATATGGAATTTGCAGTTAATTTCTATGTTTCCCCAGTTACCCCTTCAGTTGTTTGCGTTGTGTATGCACAAGCACCAAAATGACACAATAAACTATTTTGCCCAGCGGTCGCTTCAGCAGTCTGACCATGTATGCGCAAGCACTTCCCTGATACACAATGAATTATTTCCCCAAGCAACATCTTCATTAGTATGTTGATGTATACACATGCACCAAAATGAAACATTTCCCCAACAACCACCAAAATGAAGCATTCACCCAAGCAACCCCTTCAGTAAAATGTTGAGGTATGCACAATCACCAAAATGAAACACTTCTCCAAACGAACCTTCAGTAACCTTTGTGAGTTATTTACTAATGCAGTAATTGATCGCATTTGTTCAGGGGTTAAATTGTAAAATGGTTTCTTTTACTTGTTCTTATATAATTCATATACTTCATGTTCAACCGCCTTTTCAAAGGCTTGTAACTGAGGATTGCTAACTGGTACAAAAGTACTTAATTTCATTACATGTGATTCTATCTCCCCGATCTTCAAATAATATTCTCAAATTCAATGATTTAATAAAATATTTAAATTAAACTCTGTGAAATATCCAGAAACCTGGCAGGTACAAAGGTTAAACATTTACTCAGCACACTAAGGATTTGATTTACTTGGCCAAATAGGAGAAATGTGAGGCATTTTACTGACTTGCAATCAGTTGTTCTTTTCTTTAATATGCAGTGATGTTGCTTGTCATCTGCAATATTTATAAGGGTGTTCTGAAGTAGCGTTATGTTTTTGGTAAGATCAAATGGATAATAAAGGGCATGTACTCAAGTATCAGAATAAGCACCCCAGCATCCCTTGGCAATAATAGCTGTATCAATAGTTAGGCCTGTTCATTTCTTTCCTTTTGTAGTTTGGTTATTGGGATGGTGGGCTGATCACAAATGACCTACTTCACAGGACAGAGAAGCTGCCACCTTTAGCTGTGCATGACTTACCTTAGGATGAGAATAAACATAGTCGTACTCAGAAAATAAAGACCTTGTATATTTACAATGGAATAAAAATGGCTGTAGCTAAATTTTTATTGTACCTAATAAGATACATTAAAATGTCAATTAAAATGACAGTTGCCCGAGTTACAAGATGTGCTGAAGGACAGGACTTGGGAAAGAATGCCAGTTCAACCAACACAAGACTCAGATGTAAGCAGTTCCCCTGTTCTACCAAATCCTGTCAATATCGATGAAAGTAGGGACCCTGCCAAGCCAATGTAGGGTTCCAGGCCTTGACCAAAGTTGCTGCCAAGCCCAAAATTTAATTGTGGAAAGACCCCCCCCCACCCTAGTTAGGGCTGTATGTATTATAGTGGTAAATGGTATGTGTATGTACATATGCATATGTGTGCGTGTGTATAGACAGAGGTATGCATAGTTTTATATAATGGTACTATTTTTGAAGGGAACATGACAATGGATCGAATGCACTAAAGATTGAATGGCCAGATAATCGAAAATGCAGGTAATAGAAACCTGTTTTATGGGATCATGTTACAGTGAAAATTGGGAAATTTGCCCTTTCCTCACTGTAGTGCGATCTCAGAGTTAGAATATATATTTAGCGGGGGTGCAGGGGGTGCAGGCCCCTACAAAACAGGTTTCTATTACCTGCGTTTTCGATTATCCGGCCGTTCAATCTTTAGTGCATTCGATCCGTTGTCATAGACTCTTTTTGAAGGGAATCATATGAGATGTCAAGGGTAGATAATGGGCATAAGGACTAAAGGCCGAGGTCACTGCAGCTACAGATATCTGTGGTACAGAGCTGTTTGTCTTGCCGTTAATTATAAAGCATCATCCTTTCTGCCTATCAGTAGCACTCCTGAATGGAAGGAGTTTGGATGTTTTTAGACATGCTAGTATGTGGTACACAGTTCCATCGGTACAATTATAAGAATTAAACTCTATCCAATTCTTTCTACCTAGTAGGCCAAATTAACACTTACTGTATAATACGCTGCCAAACTGATTACATTTAACCCAAAACTGCAATATTCACATATTTTACTGCCGAAACATAAAACATATTCTAGCCATAAATTATTGCAGTTGTGGCTAGCAATTCAGTGATTCTCAGTTTAACTTGCTGGCAGAACATTCACTGTCTTGTACAAAAATAAAGCTTCTGCAACTGGAATTTTCAGTGCTGGTGTTTCACAAGGGTCTGTTCTAGGACATTTAATCTTTTCTATGTAAATTATTAATCTTCCCTATGACCTTCCTTTTATTGATTATACCCTCAATGCTGATGAAATTATTATTCCCAGCTCTAACCCTCAAATATACACTCAATAGACTCAAATATACACTTCCTGTCACAGCACTAAACTCTGTCCAAAACACAACAGTGTCACACAGACTGCAACCTGTAAAAGTAAAATCTATTTCATCTGCTTTATCATCCCGAAGTGTAGTTCACTGTATTTCAGTAAAAAGAGAAAATTGCTTCCTTTTGATGGCTAGAGCAACACTTCAGCCGAGCTCTTATACCGTAGGCTCAAAAACTGAAACATTGTCCAATAGCATACAATTTCACTCATCCAATTCAAGAAGCTCCCACTCTCATCAAACTTACCTTTAAAATACATTGCTTTTAAAAACCTCAGTCTTAAACCGCAAGGGGAGTGAGTATATATTGTCTTATTATGAGACGGGAAGAGGTGTGCATTTCATTTTAGGATGTCACCACCGTGAATCAGCGTACTGTGTTGAAATAAATAGCAGTCTGAGTTTCACAGATGGGGAAAGTCTGTGGGTTTGATGGGACTGATAGGCAGACCAAGTAAAAAGAACATCTTGTAATTGTTATAGATAAACATTAGCCAGGTATGCTGGGATCACAATGCCAAAATTCTTATAGTTTTAGTGTCACTTTTACTACTACAATGAAATGCATACAGAAACCTATTATCAACAAATGTCTCACAGTGCACGTCCTACCACCCATCTCAGAAACTTCATTTCCCTCACTTCTGCCTTCCTCGACTGCTCTGCCTTTAATGCTCTGGATGTAAGCATATTCAGACTGATGGAATGGAAAATGTATTTTCTAAGACTGTTTATTAGAAACAGTTAAGAGATATTCAAGAAAGAGAGCCTGTCATCTCATTCAGGCATAGACCAGTTAATCTACATAAACACATGTAGGTGCAGATCCCCGGCTCCATACATAAACATCACTGCATCCCAATTCAAACCCCAGATATGATAAAAAAATTACATAAAATGTTCAGCAAAATAAAATACAAATTGCAACAATAAAACAATCACACAATAAAAATAAGTTAAAATAGCTTAAAATAATAATATGCTTTGTTAGATGACAGTCAAATGTTACACTTTCAAAGTGAGATTAAACAGATAAGGGCATTTTAAATCTGCCTGACATTAACCATTGTTGACCACCCAGGTGAAATGTCTCACAAATGTTGCTCCTGAAAAAATAGATTGTAGAATTGTACAAACATATTCAACCCAACTGGCGTTTTAAAACCAAGCTCTATAAAACAACTCTATCTACTATAAAAAATATGAACAAATCAACAAGTTGTGCATGTACTGATTAACTCTGGCATCGTCTCTGCTAAACGAACACGTATAAATAACCAGACCTCTCAAAATGTCCTTGACTTTGTCTATATATTTGACATTGTCTATTTTTTTGTAATCTGTTTTTGTAAAAAGCTGTGATGTTATAGAAACTTGGCGACTGTTGCATTTTGTCTACCACAGTAGGAAAGCGTAACGCTTTACCACAATACTCCCAGGCAGCCTCAAATAATATAATCGTGCATTCTATTTATTATTGTCAGAAAACACAACACTTTGTTAAATTTAAGTCAAAATCAGCGAGAAAGAGAGAGACAGACATAGCAAAAGAGTAATCCACCTGCTGACAGTACGCAATCAGAACCAAGAGTAACGCTGGAAATGCTCTTAAAACTATCCCGAGCTGTATTTCTCTAAAAAAAAATGTGCCAG